>NW_027617362.1:0-124016 GCF_964187855.1 Myxine glutinosa
TTCGCACTTGTGTTGGTGCAGGAAACCACTTTTGCACTTGTATTAGTGTGGAAAAAACACTTTTTGCACTTGTGATAGTGTTGAAAAACCACTTTTCGCACTTGTGTTAGTGTTGAAAAACCACTTTTCGCACTTGTGTTGGTGCAGGAAACCACTTTTGCACTTGTATTAGTGTGGAAAAACCACTTTTCGCACTTGTGTTAGTGTTGAAAAACCATTTTTCGCACTTGTGTTAGTGTTGAAAAACCACTTTTCGCACTTGTGTTAGTGTTGAAAAACCACTTTTCGCACTTGTGTTGGTGCAGGAAACCACTTTTGCACTTGTATTAGTGTGGAAAAAACACTTTTTGAACTTGTGTTAGTGTTGAAAAACCACTTTTCGCACTTGTGTTAGTGTTGAAAAACCACTTTTCGCACTTGTGTTAGTGTTGAAATACCACTTTTCGCACTTGTGTTAGTGTTGAAAAACCACTTTTCGCACTTGTGTTGGTGCAGGAAACCACTTTTGCACTTGTATTAGTGTGGAAAAAACACTTTTTGCACTTGTGTTAGTGTTGAAAAACCACTTTTCGCACTTGTGTTAGTGTTGAAAAACCACTTTTCGCACTTGTGTTGGTGCAGGAAACCACTTTTGCACTTGTATTAGTGTGGAAAAACCACTTTTCGCACTTGTGTTAGTGTTGAAAAACCACTTTTCGCACTTATGTTAGTGTTGAAAAACCACTTTTCGCACTTGTGTTGGTGCAGGAAACCACTTTTGCACTTGTATTAGTTTGGAAAAACCACTTTTCGCACTTGTGTTAGTGTTGAAAAACCATTTCGCACTTGTGTTAGTGTTGAAAAACCACTTTTCGCACTTGTGTTAGTGTTGAAAAACCACTTTTCACACTTGTGTTGGTGCAGTAAACCACTTTTGCACTTGTATTAGTGTGGAAAAAACACTTTTTGCACTTGGGTTAGTGTTGAAAAACCACTTTTCGCACTTGTGTTAGTGTTGAAAAACCACTTTTCGCACTTGTGTTAGTGCAGGAAACCACTTTTGCACTTGTATTAGTGTGGAAAAAACACTTTTTTCACTTGTGATAGTGTTGAAAAACCACTTTCGCACTTGTGTTCGTGTTGAAAAACCACTTTACGCACTTGTGTTAGTGTTGAAAAACCACATTTCGCACTTGTATTGGTGCAGGAAACCACTTTTGCACTTGTGTTTGTGTTGAAAAACCACTTTTCGCACTTGTGTTAGTGTTGAAAAACCACTTTTCGCACTTGTGTTGGTGCAGTAAACCACTTTTGCACTTGTATTAGTGTGGAAAAAACACTTTTTGCACTTGTGATAGTGTTGAAAAACCACTTTTCGCACTTGTGTTAGTGTTTAAAAACCACTTTTCGCACTTGTGTTGGTGCAGGAAACCACTTTTGCACTTGTATTAGTGTGGAAAACCACTTTTCGCACTTGTGTTAGTGTTGACAAACCACTTTTCGCACTTGTGTTAGTGTTGAAAAACCACTTTTCGCACTTGTGTTGGTGCAGGAAACCACTTTTGCACTTGTATTAGTGTGGAAAAAACACTTTTTGCACTTGTGATAGTGTTGAAAAACCACTTTTGCACTTGTATTAGTGTGGAAAAAACACTTTTTGCACTTGTGATAGTGTTGAAAAACCACTTTTGCACTTGTATTAGTGTGGAAAAAACACTTTTTGCACTTGTGATAGTGTTGAAAAACCACTTTTCGCACATGTGTTGGTGCAGGAAACCACTTTTGCACTTGTATTAGTGTGGAAAAAACACTTTTTGCACTTGTGTTAGTGTTGAAAAACCACTTTTCGCACTTGTGTTAGTGTTGAAAAAGCACTTTTCGCACTTGTGTTGGTGCAGGAAACCACTTTTGCACTTGTATTAGTGTGGAAAACCACTTTTCGCACTTGTGTTAGTGTTGAAAAACCACTTTTCGCACTTGTGTTAGTGTGGAAAAAACACTTTTTGCACTTGTATTAGTGTGGAAAAAACACTTTTTGCACTTGTGTTAGTGTTGAAAAACCACTTTTCGCACTTGTGTTAGTGTTGAAAAACCACTTTTCGCACTTGTGTTGGTGCAGGAAACCACTTTTGCACTTGTATTAGTGTGGAAAAAACCACTTTTCGCACTTGTGTTAGTGTTGAAAAACCACTTTTCGCACTTGTGTTAGTGTTGAAAAACCACTTTTGCACTTGTGTTAGTGTGGAAAAACCACTTTTCGCACTTGTGTTAGTGTTGAAAAACCACTTTTTGCACTTGTGATAGTGTTGAAAAACCACTTTTCGCACTTGTGTTAGTGTTGAAAAACCACTTTTCGCACTTGTGTTGGTGCAGGAAACCACTTTTTCACTTGTATTAGTGTGGAAAAAACACTTTTTGCACTTGTGATAGTGTTGAAAAACCACTTTTTGCACTTGTGATAGTGTTTAAAAACCACTTTTCGCACTTGTGTTAGTGTTGAAAAACCACTTTTCGCACTTGTGGTAGTGTTGAAAAACCACTTTTCGCACTTGTGTTGGTGCAGGAAACCACTTTTGCACTTGTATTAGTGTGGAAAAAACACTTTTTGCACTTGTGATAGTGTTGAAAAACCACTTTTTGCACTTGTGATAGTGTTGAAAAACCACTTTTGCACTTGTATTAGTGTGGAAAAACCACTTTTCGCACTTGTGTTAGTGTTGAAAAACCACTTTTTGCACTTGTGATAGTGTTGAAAAACCACTTTTGCACTTGTATTAGTGTGGAAAAACCACTTTTCGCACTTGTGTTAGTGTTGAAAAACCACTTTTCGCACTTGTGTTAGTGTGGAAAAAACACTTTTTGCACTTGTGATAGTGTTGAAAAACCACTTTTCGCACTTGTGTTGGTGCAGAAAACCACTTTTGCACTTGTATTAGTGTGGAAAAAACACTTTTTGCACTTGTGATAGTGTTGAAAAACCACTTTTCGCACTTGTGTTAGTGTTGAAAAACCACTTTTCGCACTTGTGTTAGTGTTGAAAAACCACTTTTCGCACTTGTGTTGGTGCAGGAAACCACTTTTGCACTTGTATTAGTGTGGAAAAAACATTTTTGCACTTGTGATAGTGTTGAAAAACCACTTTTCGCACTTGTGTTAGTGTTGAAAAACCACTTTTCGAATTTGTGTTGGTGCAGGAAACCACTTTTGCACTTGTATTAGTGTGGAAAAAACACTTTTTGCACTTGTGATAGTGTTGAAAAACCACTTTTCGCACTTGTGTTAGTGTTGAAAAACCACTTTTTGCACTTGTTATAGTGTTGAAAAACCACTTTTGCACTTGTATTAGTGTGGAAAAACCACTTTTCGCACTTGTGTTAGTGTTGAAAAACCACTTTTCGCACTTGTGTTAGTGTGGAAAAAACACTTTTTGCACTTGTGATAGTGTTGAAAAACCACTTTTCGCACTTGTGTTGGTGCAGGAAACCACTTTTGCACTTGTATTAGTGTGGAAAAAACACTTTTTGCACTTGTGATAGTGTTGAAAAACCACTTTTCGCACTTGTGTTAGTGTTGAAAAACCACTTTTCGCACTTGTGTTAGTGTTGAAAAACCACTTTTCGCACTTGTGTTGGTGCAGGAAACCACTTTTGCACTTGTATTAGTGTGGCAAAAACATTTTTGCACTTGTGATAGTGTTGAAAAACCACTTTTCGCACTTGTGTTAGTGTTGAAAAACCACTTTTCGCATTTGTGTTGGTGCAGGAAACCACTTTTGCACTTGTATTAGTGTGGAAAAAACACTTTTTGCACTTGTGATAGTGTTGAAAAACCACTTTTCGCACTTGTTTTAGTGTTGAAAAACCACTTTTTGCACTTGTGATAGTGTTGAAAAACCACTTTTGCACTTGTATTAGTGTGGAAAAACCACTTTTCGCACTTGTGTTAGTGTTGAAAAACCACTTTTCGCACTTGTGTTAGTGTTGAAAAACCACTTTTCGCACTTGTGTTGGTGCAGGAAACCACTTTTGCACTTGTATTTGTGTGGAAAAAACACTTTTTGCACTTGTGATAGTGTTGAAAAACCACTTTTCGCACTTGTGTTAGTGTTGAAAAACCACTTTTCGCACTTGTGTTAGTGTTGAAAAACCACTTTTCGAACTTGTGTTGGTGCAGGAAACCACTTTTGCACTTGTATTAGTGTGGAAAAAACACTTTTTGCACTTGTGATAGTGTTGAAAAACCACTTTTCGCACTTGTGTTAGTGTTGAAAAACCACTTTTCGCACTTGTGTTGCAGGAAACCACTTTTGCAATTGTAATAGTGTGGAAAAACCACTTTTCGCACTTGTGTTAGTGTTGAAAAACCACTTTTCGCACTTGTGTTAGTGTTGAAATACCACTTTTCGCACTTGTGTTAGTGTTGAAAAACCACTTTTCGCACTTGTGTTAGTGTTGAAAAACCACTTTTCGCACTTGTGTTGGTGCAGGAAACCACTTTTGCACTTGTATTAGTGTGGGAAAAACACTTTTTGCACTTGTGTTAGTGTTGAAAACCACTTTTCGCACTTGTATTGGTGCAGGAAACCACTTTTGCACTTGTATTAGTGTGGAAAAAAACACTTTTTGCACTTGTGATAGTGTGGAAAAACCACTTTTCGCACTTGTGTTAGTGTTGAAAAACCACTTTCCGCACTTGTGTTAGTGTTGAAAAACCACTTTTCGCACTTGTGTTGGTGCAGGAAACCACTTTTGCACTTGTATTAGTGTGGAAAAAACACTTTTTGCACTTGTGTTAGTGTTGAAAAACCACTTTTCGCACTTGTGTTGGTGCAGGAAACCACTTTTGCACTTGTATTAGTGTGGAAAAAAACACTTTTTGCACTTGTGATAGTGTTGAAAAACCACTTTTTCGCACTTGTGTTAGTGTTGAAAAACCACTTTTCACACTTGTGTTGGTGCAGGAAACCACTTTGCAATTGTATTAGTGTGGAAAAAACACTTTTTGCACTTGTATTAGTGTGGAAAAAACACTTTTTGCACTTGTGTTAGTGTTGAAAAACCACTTTTCGCACTTGTGTTAGTGTTGAAAAACCACTTTTCGCACTTGTGTTGGTGCAGGAAACCACTTTTGCACTTGTATTAGTGTGGAAAAAACACTTTTTGCACTTGTGATAGTGTTGAAAAACCACTTTTTGCACTTGTGATAGTGTTTAAAAACCACTTTTCGCACTTGTGTTAGTGTTGAAAAACCACTTTTCGCACTTGTGGTAGTGTTGAAAAACCACTTTTCGCACTTGTGTTGGTGCAGGAAACCACTTTTGCACTTGTATTAGTGTGGAAAAAACACTTTTTGCACTTGTGATAGTGTTGAAAAACCACTTTTCGCACTTGTGTTAGTGTTGAAAAACCACTTTTTGCACTTGTGATAGTGTTGAAAAACCACTTTTGCACTTGTATTAGTGTGGAAAAACCACTTTTCGCACTTGTGTTAGTGTTGAAAAACCACTTTTTGCACTTGTGATAGTGTTGAAAAACCACTTTTGCACTTGTATTAGTGTGGAAAAACCACTTTTCGCACTTGTGTTAGTGTTGAAAAACCACTTTTCGCACTTGTGTTAGTGTGGAAAAAACACTTTTTGCACTTGTGATAGTGTTGAAAAAGCACTTTTCGCACTTGTGTTGGTGCAGGAAACCACTTTTGCACTTGTATTAGTGTGGAAAACCACTTTTCGCACTTGTGTTAGTGTTGAAAAACCACTTTTCGCACTTGTGTTAGTGTGGAAAAAACACTTTTTGCACTTGTATTAGTGTGGAAAAAACACTTTTTGCACTTGTGTTAGTGTTGAAAAACCACTTTTCGCACTTGTGTTAGTGTTGAAAAACCACTTTTCGCACTTGTGTTGGTGCAGGAAACCACTTTTGCACTTGTATTAGTGTGGAAAAAACCACTTTTCGCACTTGTGTTAGTGTTGAAAAACCACTTTTCGCACTTGTGTTAGTGTTGAAAAACCACTTTTGCACTTGTGTTAGTGTGGAAAAACCACTTTTCGCACTTGTGTTAGTGTTGAAAAACCACTTTTTGCACTTGTGATAGTGTTGAAAAACCACTTTTCGCACTTGTGTTAGTGTTGAAAAACCACTTTTCGCACTTGTGTTGGTGCAGGAAACCACTTTTTCACTTGTATTAGTGTGGAAAAAACACTTTTTGCACTTGTGATAGTGTTGAAAAACCACTTTTTGCACTTGTGATAGTGTTTAAAAACCACTTTTCGCACTTGTGTTAGTGTTGAAAAACCACTTTTCGCACTTGTGGTAGTGTTGAAAAACCACTTTTCGCACTTGTGTTGGTGCAGGAAACCACTTTTGCACTTGTATTAGTGTGGAAAAAACACTTTTTGCACTTGTGATAGTGTTGAAAAACCACTTTTTGCACTTGTGATAGTGTTGAAAAACCACTTTTGCACTTGTATTAGTGTGGAAAAACCACTTTTCGCACTTGTGTTAGTGTTGAAAAACCACTTTTTGCACTTGTGATAGTGTTGAAAAACCACTTTTGCACTTGTATTAGTGTGGAAAAACCACTTTTCGCACTTGTGTTAGTGTTGAAAAACCACTTTTCGCACTTGTGTTAGTGTGGAAAAAACACTTTTTGCACTTGTGATAGTGTTGAAAAACCACTTTTCGCACTTGTGTTGGTGCAGAAAACCACTTTTGCACTTGTATTAGTGTGGAAAAAACACTTTTTGCACTTGTGATAGTGTTGAAAAACCACTTTTCGCACTTGTGTTAGTGTTGAAAAACCACTTTTCGCACTTGTGTTAGTGTTGAAAAACCACTTTTCGCACTTGTGTTGGTGCAGGAAACCACTTTTGCACTTGTATTAGTGTGGAAAAAACATTTTTGCACTTGTGATAGTGTTGAAAAACCACTTTTCGCACTTGTGTTAGTGTTGAAAAACCACTTTTCGAATTTGTGTTGGTGCAGGAAACCACTTTTGCACTTGTATTAGTGTGGAAAAAACACTTTTTGCACTTGTGATAGTGTTGAAAAACCACTTTTCGCACTTGTGTTAGTGTTGAAAAACCACTTTTTGCACTTGTGATAGTGTTGAAAAACCACTTTTGCACTTGTATTAGTGTGGAAAAACCACTTTTCGCACTTGTGTTAGTGTTGAAAAACCACTTTTCGCACTTGTGTTAGTGTGGAAAAAACACTTTTTGCACTTGTGATAGTGTTGAAAAACCACTTTTCGCACTTGTGTTGGTGCAGGAAACCACTTTTGCACTTGTATTAGTGTGGAAAAAACACTTTTTGCACTTGTGATAGTGTTGAAAAACCACTTTTCGCACTTGTGTTAGTGTTGAAAAACCACTTTTCGCACTTGTGTTAGTGTTGAAAAACCACTTTTCGCACTTGTGTTGGTGCAGGAAACCACTTTTGCACTTGTATTAGTGTGGCAAAAACATTTTTGCACTTGTGATAGTGTTGAAAAACCACTTTTCGCACTTGTGTTAGTGTTGAAAAACCACTTTTCGCATTTGTGTTGGTGCAGGAAACCACTTTTGCACTTGTATTAGTGTGGAAAAAACACTTTTTGCACTTGTGATAGTGTTGAAAAACCACTTTTCGCACTTGTTTTAGTGTTGAAAAACCACTTTTTGCACTTGTGATAGTGTTGAAAAACCACTTTTGCACTTGTATTAGTGTGGAAAAACCACTTTTCGCACTTGTGTTAGTGTTGAAAAACCACTTTTCGCACTTGTGTTAGTGTTGAAAAACCACTTTTCGCACTTGTGTTGGTGCAGGAAACCACTTTTGCACTTGTATTTGTGTGGAAAAAACACTTTTTGCACTTGTGATAGTGTTGAAAAACCACTTTTCGCACTTGTGTTAGTGTTGAAAAACCACTTTTCGCACTTGTGTTAGTGTTGAAAAACCACTTTTCGAACTTGTGTTGGTGCAGGAAACCACTTTTGCACTTGTATTAGTGTGGAAAAAACACTTTTTGCACTTGTGATAGTGTTGAAAAACCACTTTTCGCACTTGTGTTAGTGTTGAAAAACCACTTTTCGCACTTGTGTTGGTGCAGGAAACCACTATTGCAATTGTATTAGTGTGGAAAAACCACTTTTCGCACTTGTGTTAGTGTTGAAAAACCACTTTTCGCACTTGTGTTAGTGTTGAAATACCACTTTTCGCACTTGTGTTAGTGTTGAAAAACCACTTTTCGCACTTGTGTTAGTGTTGAAAAACCACTTTTCGCACTTGTGTTGGTGCAGGAAACCACTTTTGCACTTGTATTAGTGTGGGAAAAACACTTTTTGCACTTGTGTTAGTGTTGAAAACCACTTTTCGCACTTGTATTGGTGCAGGAAACCACTTTTGCACTTGTATTAGTGTGGAAAAAACACTTTTTGCACTTGTGATAGTGTGGAAAAACCACTTTTCGCACTTGTGTTAGTGTTGAAAAACCACTTTCCGCACTTGTGTTAGTGTTGAAAAACCACTTTTCGCACTTGTGTTGGTGCAGGAAACCACTTTTGCACTTGTATTAGTGTGGAAAAAACACTTTTTGCACTTGTGTTAGTGTTGAAAAACCACTTTTCGCACTTGTGTTGGTGCAGGAAACCACTTTTGCACTTGTATTAGTGTGGAAAAAACACTTTTTGCACTTGTGATAGTGTTGAAAAACCACTTTTCGCACTTGTGTTAGTGTTGAAAAACCACTTTTCACACTTGTGTTGGTGCAGGAAACCACTTTGCAATTGTATTAGTGTGGAAAAAACACTTTTTGCACTTGTATTAGTGTGGAAAAAACACTTTTTGCACTTGTGTTAGTGTTGAAAAACCACTTTTCGCACTTGTGTTAGTGTTGAAAAACCACTTTTCGCACTTGTGTTGGTGCAGGAAACCACTTTTGCACTTGTATTAGTGTGGAAAAAACACTTTTTGCACTTGTGATAGTGTTGAAAAACCACTTTTTGCACTTGTGATAGTGTTTAAAAACCACTTTTCGCACTTGTGTTAGTGTTGAAAAACCACTTTTCGCACTTGTGGTAGTGTTGAAAAACCACTTTTCGCACTTGTGTTGGTGCAGGAAACCACTTTTGCACTTGTATTAGTGTGGAAAAAACACTTTTTGCACTTGTGATAGTGTTGAAAAACCACTTTTCGCACTTGTGTTAGTGTTGAAAAACCACTTTTTGCACTTGTGATAGTGTTGAAAAACCACTTTTGCACTTGTATTAGTGTGGAAAAACCACTTTTCGCACTTGTGTTAGTGTTGAAAAACCACTTTTTGCACTTGTGATAGTGTTGAAAAACCACTTTTGCACTTGTATTAGTGTGGAAAAACCACTTTTCGCACTTGTGTTAGTGTTGAAAAACCACTTTTCGCACTTGTGTTAGTGTGGAAAAAACACTTTTTGCACTTGTGATAGTGTTGAAAAACCACTTTTCGCACTTGTGTTGGTGCAGGAAACCACTTTTGCACTTGTATTAGTGTGGAAAAAACACTTTTTGCACTTGTGATAGTGTTGAAAAACCACTTTTCGCACTTGTGTTAGTGTTGAAAAACCACTTTTCGCACTTGTGTTAGTGTTGAAAAACCACTTTTCGCACTTGTGTTGGTGCAGGAAACCACTTTTGCACTTGTATTAGTGTGGAAAAAACCACTTTTCGCACTTGTGTTAGTGTTGAAAAACCACTTTTCGCACTTGTGTTAGTGTTGAAAAACCACTTTTGCACTTGTGTTAGTGTGGAAAAACCACTTTTCGCACTTGTGTTAGTGTTGAAAAACCACTTTTTGCACTTGTGATAGTGTTGAAAACCCACTTTTCGCACTTGTGTTAGTGTTGAAAAACCACTTTTTGCACTTGTGATAGTGTTGAAAAACCACTTTTGCACTTGTATTAGTGTGGAAAAACCACTTTTCGCACTTGTGTTAGTGTTGAAAAACCACTTTTTGCACTTGTGATAGTGTTGAAAACCACTTTTGCACTTGTATTAGTGTGGAAAAACCACTTTTCGCACTTGTGTTAGTGTTGAAAAACCACTTTTCGCACTTGTGTTAGTGTGGAAAAAACACTTTTTGCACTTGTGATAGTGTTGAAAAACCACTTTTCGCACTTGTGTTGGTGCAGGAAACCACTTTTGCACTTGTATTAGTGTGGAAAAAACACTTTTTGCACTTGTGATAGTGTTGAAAAACCACTTTTCGCACTTGTGTTAGTGTTGAAAAACCACTTTTCGCACTTGTGTTAGTGTTGAAAAACCACTTTTCGCACTTGTGTTGGTGCAGGAAACCACTTTTGCACTTGTATTAGTGTGGAAAAAACATTTTTGCACTTGTGATAGTGTTGAAAAACCACTTTTCGCACTTGTGTTCGTGTTGAAAAACCACTTTTCGCATTTGTGTTGGTGCAGGAAACCACTTTTGCACTTGTATTAGTGTGGAAAAAACACTTTTTGCACTTGTGATAGTGTTGAAAAACCACTTTTCGCACTTGTGTTAGTGTTGAAAAACCACTTTTTGCACTTGTGATAGTGTTGAAAAACCACTTTTGCACTTGTATTAGTGTGGAAAAACCACTTTTCGCACTTGTGTTAGTGTTGAAAAACCACTTTTCGCACTTGTGTTAGTGTGGAAAAAACACTTTTTGCACTTGTGATAGTGTTGAAAAACCACTTTTCGCACTTGTGTTGGTGCAGGAAACCACTTTTGCACTTGTATTAGTGTGGAAAAAACACTTTTTGCACTTGTGATAGTGTTGAAAAACCACTTTTCGCACTTGTGTTAGTGTTGAAAAACCACTTTTCGCACTTGTGTTAGTGTTGAAAAACCACTTTTCGCACTTGTGTTGGTGCAGGAAACCACTTTTGCACTTGTATTAGTGTGGAAAAAACATTTTTGCACTTGTGATAGTGTTGAAAAACCACTTTTCGCACTTGTGTTAGTGTTGAAAAACCACTTTTCGCATTTGTGTTGGTGCAGGAAACCACTTTTGCACTTGTATTAGTGTGGAAAAAACACTTTTTGCACTTGTGATAGTGTTGAAAAACCACTTTTCGCACTTGTTTTAGTGTTGAAAAACCACTTTTTGCACTTGTGATAGTGTTGAAAAACCACTTTTGCACTTGTATTAGTGTGGAAAAACCACTTTTCGCACTTGTGTTAGTGTTGAAAAACCACTTTTCGCACTTGTGTTAGTGTTGAAAAACCACTTTTCGCACTTGTGTTAGTGTTGAAAAACCACTTTTCGCACTTGTGTTAGTGTGGAAAAAACACTTTTTGCACTTGTGATAGTGTTGAAAAACCACTTTTCGCACTTGTGTTGGTGCAGGAAACCACTTTTGCACTTGTATTAGTGTGGAAAAAACACTTTTTGCACTTGTGATAGTGTTGAAAAACCACTTTTCGCACTTGTGTTAGTGTTGAAAAACCACTTTTCGCACTTGTGTTAGTGTTGAAAAACCACTTTTCGCACTTGTGTTGGTGCAGGAAACCACTTTTGCACTTGTATTAGTGTGGAAAAAACCACTTTTCGCACTTGTGTTAGTGTTGAAAAACCACTTTTCACACTTGTGTTAGTGTTGAAAAACCACTTTTGCACTTGTGTTAGTGTGGAAAAACCACTTTTCGCACTTGTGTTAGTGTTGAAAAACCACTTTTTGCACTTGTGATAGTGTTGAAAACCCACTTTTCGCACTTGTGTTAGTGTTGAAAAACCACTTTTTGCACTTGTGATAGTGTTGAAAAACCACTTTTGCACTTGTATTAGTGTGGAAAAACCACTTTTCGCACTTGTGTTAGTGTTGAAAAACCACTTTTTGCACTTGTGATAGTGTTGAAAAACCACTTTTACACTTGTATTAGTGTGGAAAAACCACTTTTCGCACTTGTGTTAGTGTTGAAAAACCACTTTTCGCACTTGTGTTAGTGTGGAAAAAACACTTTTTGCACTTGTGATAGTGTTGAAAAACCACTTTTCGCACTTGTGTTGGTGCAGGAAACCACTTTTGCACTTGTATTAGTGTGGAAAAAACACTTTTTGCACTTGTGATAGTGTTGAAAAACCACTTTTCGCACTTGTGTTAGTGTTGAAAAACCACTTTTCGCACTTGTGTTAGTGTTGAAAAACCACTTTTCGCACTTGTGTTGGTGCAGGAAACCACTTTTGCACTTGTATTAGTGTGGAAAAAACATTTTTGCACTTGTGATAGTGTTGAAAAACCACTTTTCGCACTTGTGTTAGTGTTGAAAAACCACTTTTCGCATTTGTGTTGGTGCAGGAAACCACTTTTGCACTTGTATTAGTGTGGAAAAAACACTTTTTGCACTTGTGATAGTGTTGAAAAACCACTTTTCGCACTTGTGTTAGTGTTGAAAAACCACTTTTTGCACTTGTGATAGTGTTGAAAAACCACTTTTGCACTTGTATTAGTGTGGAAAAACCACTTTTCGCACTTGTGTTAGTGTTGAAAAACCACTTTTCGCACTTGTGTTAGTGTGGAAAAAACACTTTTTGCACTTGTGATAGTGTTGAAAAACCACTTTTCGCACTTGTGTTGGTGCAGGAAACCACTTTTGCACTTGTATTAGTGTGGAAAAAACACTTTTTGCACTTGTGATAGTGTTGAAAAACCACTTTTCGCACTTGTGTTAGTGTTGAAAAACCACTTTTCGCACTTGTGTTAGTGTTGAAAAACCACTTTTCGCACTTGTGTTGGTGCAGGAAACCACTTTTGCACTTGTATTAGTGTGGAAAAAACATTTTTGCACTTGTGATAGTGTTGAAAAACCACTTTTCGCACTTGTGTTAGTGTTGAAAAACCACTTTTCGCATTTGTGTTGGTGCAGGAAACCACTTTTGCACTTGTATTAGTGTGGAAAAAACACTTTTTGCACTTGTGATAGTGTTGAAAAACCACTTTTCGCACTTGTTTTAGTGTTGAAAAACCACTTTTGCACTTGTGATAGTGTTGAAAAACCACTTTTGCACTTGTATTAGTGTGGAAAAACCACTTTTCGCACTTGTGTTAGTGTTGAAAAACCACTTTTCGCACTTGTGTTAGTGTTGAAAAACCACTTTTCGCACTTGTGTTGGTGCAGGAAACCACTTTTGCACTTGTATTTGTGTGGAAAAAACACTTTTTGCACTTGTGATAGTGTTGAAAAACCACTTTTCGCACTTGTGTTAGTGTTGAAAAACCACTTTTCGCACTTGTGTTAGTGTTGAAAAACCACTTTTCGAACTTGTGTTGGTGCAGGAAACCACTTTTGCACTTGTATTAGTGTGGAAAAAACACTTTTTGCACTTGTGATAGTGTTGAAAAACCACTTTTTGCACTTGTGATAGTGTTTAAAAACCACTTTTCGCACTTGTGTTAGTGTTGAAAAACCACTTTTCGCACTTGTGGTAGTGTTGAAAAACCACTTTTCGCACTTGTGGTAGTGTTGAAAAACCACTTTTCGCACTTGTGTTGGTGCAGGAAACCACTTTTGCACTTGTATTAGTGTGGAAAAAACACTTTTTGCACTTGTGATAGTGTTGAAAAACCACTTTTTGCACTTGTGATAGTGTTGAAAAACCACTTTTGCACTTGTATTAGTGTGGAAAAACCACTTTTCGCACTTGTGTTAGTGTTGAAAAACCACTTTTTGCACTTGTGATAGTGTTGAAAAACCACTTTTGCACTTGTATTAGTGTGGAAAAACCACTTTTCGCACTTGTGTTAGTGTTGAAAAACCACTTTTCGCACTTGTGTTAGTGTGGAAAAAACACTTTTTGCACTTGTGATAGTGTTGAAAAACCACTTTTCGCACTTGTGTTGGTGCAGAAAACCACTTTTGCACTTGTATTAGTGTGGAAAAAACACTTTTTGCACTTGTGATAGTGTTGAAAAACCACTTTTCGCACTTGTGTTAGTGTTGAAAAACCACTTTTCGCACTTGTGTTAGTGTTGAAAAACCACTTTTCGCACTTGTGTTGGTGCAGGAAACCACTTTTGCACTTGTATTAGTGTGGAAAAAACATTTTTGCACTTGTGATAGTGTTGAAAAACCACTTTTCGCACTTGTGTTAGTGTTGAAAAACCACTTTTCGAATTTGTGTTGGTGCAGGAAACCACTTTTGCACTTGTATTAGTGTGGAAAAAACACTTTTTGCACTTGTGATAGTGTTGAAAAACCACTTTTCGCACTTGTGTTAGTGTTGAAAAACCACTTTTTGCACTTGTGATAGTGTTGAAAAACCACTTTTGCACTTGTATTAGTGTGGAAAAACCACTTTTCGCACTTGTGTTAGTGTTGAAAAACCACTTTTCGCACTTGTGTTAGTGTGGAAAAAACACTTTTTGCACTTGTGATAGTGTTGAAAAACCACTTTTCGCACTTGTGTTGGTGCAGGAAACCACTTTTGCACTTGTATTAGTGTGGAAAAAACACTTTTTGCACTTGTGATAGTGTTGAAAAACCACTTTTCGCACTTGTGTTAGTGTTGAAAAACCACTTTTCGCACTTGTGTTAGTGTTGAAAAACCACTTTTCGCACTTGTGTTGGTGCAGGAAACCACTTTTGCACTTGTATTAGTGTGGCAAAAACATTTTTGCACTTGTGATAGTGTTGAAAAACCACTTTTCGCACTTGTGTTAGTGTTGAAAAACCACTTTTCGCATTTGTGTTGGTGCAGGAAACCACTTTTGCACTTGTATTAGTGTGGAAAAAACACTTTTTGCACTTGTGATAGTGTTGAAAAACCACTTTTCGCACTTGTTTTAGTGTTGAAAAACCACTTTTTGCACTTGTGATAGTGTTGAAAAACCACTTTTGCACTTGTATTAGTGTGGAAAAACCACTTTTCGCACTTGTGTTAGTGTTGAAAAACCACTTTTCGCACTTGTGTTAGTGTTGAAAAACCACTTTTCGCACTTGTGTTGGTGCAGGAAACCACTTTTGCACTTGTATTTGTGTGGAAAAAACACTTTTTGCACTTGTGATAGTGTTGAAAAACCACTTTTCGCACTTGTGTTAGTGTTGAAAAACCACTTTTCGCACTTGTGTTAGTGTTGAAAAACCACTTTTCGAACTTGTGTTGGTGCAGGAAACCACTTTTGCACTTGTATTAGTGTGGAAAAAACACTTTTTGCACTTGTGATAGTGTTGAAAAACCACTTTTCGCACTTGTGTTAGTGTTGAAAAACCACTTTTCGCACTTGTGTTGGTGCAGGAAACCACTTTTGCAATTGTATTAGTGTGGAAAAACCACTTTTCGCACTTGTGTTAGTGTTGAAAAACCACTTTTCGCACTTGTGTTAGTGTTGAAATACCACTTTTCGCACTTGTGTTAGTGTTGAAAAACCACTTTTCGCACTTGTGTTAGTGTTGAAAAACCACTTTTCGCACTTGTGTTGGTGCAGGAAACCACTTTTGCACTTGTATTAGTGTGGGAAAAACACTTTTTTGCACTTGTGTTAGTGTTGAAAACCACTTTTCGCACTTGTATTGGTGCAGGAAACCACTTTTGCACTTGTATTAGTGTGGAAAAAACACTTTTTGCACTTGTGATAGTGTGGAAAAACCACTTTTCGCACTTGTGTTAGTGTTGAAAAACCACTTTCCGCACTTGTGTTAGTGTTGAAAAACCACTTTTCGCACTTGTGTTGGTGCAGGAAACACTTTTGCACTTGTATTAGTGTGGAAAAAACACTTTTTGCACTTGTGTTAGTGTTGAAAAACCACTTTTCGCACTTGTGTTGGTGCAGGAAACCACTTTTGCACTTGTATTAGTGTGGAAAAAACACTTTTTGCACTTGTGATAGTGTTGAAAAACCACTTTTCGCACTTGTGTTAGTGTTGAAAAACCACTTTTCACACTTGTGTTGGTGCAGGAAAACACTTTGCAATTGTATTAGTGTGGAAAAAACACTTTTTGCACTTGTATTAGTGTGGAAAAAACACTTTTTGCACTTGTGTTAGTGTTGAAAAACCACTTTTCGCACTTGTGTTAGTGTTGAAAAACCACTTTTCGCACTTGTGTTGGTGCAGGAAACCACTTTTGCACTTGTATTAGTGTGGAAAAAACACTTTTTGCACTTGTGATAGTGTTGAAAAACCACTTTTTGCACTTGTGATAGTGTTTAAAAACCACTTTTCGCACTTGTGTTAGTGTTGAAAAACCACTTTTCGCACTTGTGGTAGTGTTGAAAAACCACTTTTCGCACTTGTGTTGGTGCAGGAAACCACTTTTGCACTTGTATTAGTGTGGAAAAAACACTTTTTGCACTTGTGATAGTGTTGAAAAACCACTTTTCGCACTTGTGTTAGTGTTGAAAAACCACTTTTTGCACTTGTGATAGTGTTGAAAAACCACTTTGCACTTGTATTAGTGTGGAAAAACCACTTTTCGCACTTGTGTTAGTGTTGAAAAACCACTTTTTGCACTTGTGATAGTGTTGAAAAACCACTTTTGCACTTGTATTAGTGTGGAAAAACCACTTTTCGCACTTGTGTTAGTGTTGAAAAACCACTTTTCGCACTTGTGTTAGTGTGGAAAAAACACTTTTTGCACTTGTGATAGTGTTGAAAAACCACTTTTCGCACTTGTGTTGGTGCAGGAAACCACTTTTGCACTTGTATTAGTGTGGAAAAAACACTTTTTGCACTTGTGATAGTGTTGAAAAACCACTTTTCGCACTTGTGTTAGTGTTGAAAAACCACTTTTCGCACTTGTGTTAGTGTTGAAAAACCACTTTTCGCACTTGTGTTGGTGCAGGAAACCACTTTTGCACTTGTATTAGTGTGGAAAAAACCACTTTTCGCACTTGTGTTAGTGTTGAAAAACCACTTTTCGCACTTGTGTTAGTGTTGAAAAACCACTTTTGCACTTGTGTTAGTGTGGAAAAACCACTTTTCGCACTTGTGTTAGTGTTGAAAAACCACTTTTTGCACTTGTGATAGTGTTGAAAACCCACTTTTCGCACTTGTGTTAGTGTTGAAAAACCACTTTTTGCACTTGTGATAGTGTTGAAAAACCACTTTTGCACTTGTATTAGTGTGGAAAAACCACTTTTCGCACTTGTGTTAGTGTTGAAAAACCACTTTTTGCACTTGTGATAGTGTTGAAAAACCACTTTTGCACTTGTATTAGTGTGGAAAAACCACTTTTCGCACTTGTGTTAGTGTTGAAAAACCACTTTTCGCACTTGTGTTAGTGTGGAAAAAACACTTTTTGCACTTGTGATAGTGTTGAAAAACCACTTTTCGCACTTGTGTTGGTGCAGGAAACCACTTTTGCACTTGTATTAGTGTGGAAAAAACACTTTTTGCACTTGTGATAGTGTTGAAAAACCACTTTTCGCACTTGTGTTAGTGTTGAAAAACCACTTTTCGCACTTGTGTTAGTGTTGAAAAACCACTTTTCGCACTTGTGTTGGTGCAGGAAACCACTTTTGCACTTGTATTAGTGTGGAAAAAACATTTTTGCACTTGTGATAGTGTTGAAAAACCACTTTTCGCACTTGTGTTCGTGTTGAAAAACCACTTTTCGCATTTGTGTTGGTGCAGGAAACCACTTTTGCACTTGTATTAGTGTGGAAAAAACACTTTTTGCACTTGTGATAGTGTTGAAAAACCACTTTTCGCACTTGTGTTAGTGTTGAAAAACCACTTTTTGCACTTGTGATAGTGTTGAAAAACCACTTTTGCACTTGTATTAGTGTGGAAAAACCACTTTTCGCACTTGTGTTAGTGTTGAAAAACCACTTTTCGCACTTGTGTTAGTGTGGAAAAAACACTTTTTGCACTTGTGATAGTGTTGAAAAACCACTTTTCGCACTTGTGTTGGTGCAGGAAACCACTTTTGCACTTGTATTAGTGTGGAAAAAACACTTTTTGCACTTGTGATAGTGTTGAAAAACCACTTTTCGCACTTGTGTTAGTGTTGAAAAACCACTTTTCGCACTTGTGTTAGTGTTGAAAAACCACTTTTCGCACTTGTGTTGGTGCAGGAAACCACTTTTGCACTTGTATTAGTGTGGAAAAAACATTTTTGCACTTGTGATAGTGTTGAAAAACCACTTTTCGCACTTGTGTTAGTGTTGAAAAACCACTTTTCGCATTTGTGTTGGTGCAGGAAACCACTTTTGCACTTGTATTAGTGTGGAAAAAACACTTTTTGCACTTGTGATAGTGTTGAAAAACCACTTTTCGCACTTGTTTTAGTGTTGAAAAACCACTTTTTGCACTTGTGATAGTGTTGAAAAACCACTTTTGCACTTGTATTAGTGTGGAAAAACCACTTTTCGCACTTGTGTTAGTGTTGAAAAACCACTTTTCGCACTTGTGTTAGTGTTGAAAAACCACTTTTCGCACTTGTGTTAGTGTTGAAAAACCACTTTTCGCACTTGTGTTAGTGTGGAAAAAACACTTTTTGCACTTGTGATAGTGTTGAAAAACCACTTTTCGCACTTGTGTTGGTGCAGGAAACCACTTTTGCACTTGTATTAGTGTGGAAAAAACACTTTTTGCACTTGTGATAGTGTTGAAAAACCACTTTTCGCACTTGTGTTAGTGTTGAAAAACCACTTTTCGCACTTGTGTTAGTGTTGAAAAACCACTTTTCGCACTTGTGTTGGTGCAGGAAACCACTTTTGCACTTGTATTAGTGTGGAAAAAACCACTTTTCGCACTTGTGTTAGTGTTGAAAAACCACTTTTCACACTTGTGTTAGTGTTGAAAAACCACTTTTGCACTTGTGTTAGTGTGGAAAAACCACTTTTCGCACTTGTGTTAGTGTTGAAAAACCACTTTTTGCACTTGTGATAGTGTTGAAAACCCACTTTTCGCACTTGTGTTAGTGTTGAAAAACCACTTTTTGCACTTGTGATAGTGTTGAAAAACCACTTTTGCACTTGTATTAGTGTGGAAAAACCACTTTTCGCACTTGTGTTAGTGTTGAAAAACCACTTTTTGCACTTGTGATAGTGTTGAAAAACCACTTTTACACTTGTATTAGTGTGGAAAAACCACTTTTCGCACTTGTGTTAGTGTTGAAAAACCACTTTTCGCACTTGTGTTAGTGTGGAAAAAACACTTTTTGCACTTGTGATAGTGTTGAAAAACCACTTTTCGCACTTGTGTTGGTGCAGGAAACCACTTTTGCACTTGTATTAGTGTGGAAAAAACACTTTTTGCACTTGTGATAGTGTTGAAAAACCACTTTTCGCACTTGTGTTAGTGTTGAAAAACCACTTTTCGCACTTGTGTTAGTGTTGAAAAACCACTTTTCGCACTTGTGTTGGTGCAGGAAACCACTTTTGCACTTGTATTAGTGTGGAAAAAACATTTTTGCACTTGTGATAGTGTTGAAAAACCACTTTTCGCACTTGTGTTAGTGTTGAAAAACCACTTTTCGCATTTGTGTTGGTGCAGGAAACCACTTTTGCACTTGTATTAGTGTGGAAAAAACACTTTTTGCACTTGTGATAGTGTTGAAAAACCACTTTTCGCACTTGTGTTAGTGTTGAAAAACCACTTTTTGCACTTGTGATAGTGTTGAAAAACCACTTTTGCACTTGTATTAGTGTGGAAAAACCACTTTTCGCACTTGTGTTAGTGTTGAAAAACACTTTTCGCACTTGTGTTAGTGTGGAAAAAACACTTTTTGCACTTGTGATAGTGTTGAAAAACCACTTTTCGCACTTGTGTTGGTGCAGGAAACCACTTTTGCACTTGTATTAGTGTGGAAAAAACACTTTTTGCACTTGTGATAGTGTTGAAAAACCACTTTTCGCACTTGTGTTAGTGTTGAAAAACCACTTTTCGCACTTGTGTTAGTGTTGAAAAACCACTTTTCGCACTTGTGTTGGTGCAGGAAACCACTTTTGCACTTGTATTAGTGTGGAAAAAACATTTTTGCACTTGTGATAGTGTTGAAAAACCACTTTTCGCACTTGTGTTAGTGTTGAAAAACCACTTTTCGCATTTGTGTTGGTGCAGGAAACCACTTTTGCACTTGTATTAGTGTGGAAAAAACACTTTTTGCACTTGTGATAGTGTTGAAAAACCACTTTTCGCACTTGTTTTAGTGTTGAAAAACCACTTTTTGCACTTGTGATAGTGTTGAAAAACCACTTTTGCACTTGTATTAGTGTGGAAAAACCACTTTTCGCACTTGTGTTAGTGTTGAAAAACCACTTTTCGCACTTGTGTTAGTGTTGAAAAACCACTTTTCGCACTTGTGTTGGTGCAGGAAACCACTTTTGCACTTGTATTTGTGTGGAAAAAACACTTTTTGCACTTGTGATAGTGTTGAAAAACCACTTTTCGCACTTGTGTTAGTGTTGAAAAACCACTTTTCGCACTTGTGTTAGTGTTGAAAAACCACTTTTCGAACTTGTGTTGGTGCAGGAAACCACTTTTGCACTTGTATTAGTGTGGAAAAAACACTTTTTGCACTTGTGATAGTGTTGAAAAACCACTTTTCGCACTTGTGTTAGTGTTGAAAAACCACTTTTCGCACTTGTGTTGGTGCAGGAAACCACTTTTGCAATTGTATTAGTGTGGAAAAACCACTTTTCGCACTTGTGTTAGTGTTGAAAAACCACTTTTCGCACTTGTGTTAGTGTTGAAATACCACTTTTCGCACTTGTGTTAGTGTTGAAAAACCACTTTTCGCACTTGTGTTAGTGTTGAAAAACCACTTTTCGCACTTGTGTTGGTGCAGGAAACCACTTTTGCACTTGTATTAGTGTGGGAAAAACACTTTTTGCACTTGTGTTAGTGTTGAAAACCACTTTTCGCACTTGTATTGGTGCAGGAAACCACTTTTGCACTTGTATTAGTGTGGAAAAACCACTTTTCGCACTTGTATTAGTGTGGAAAAACCACTTTTCGCACTTGTGTTAGTGTTGAAAAACCACTTTCCGCACTTGTGTTAGTGTTGAAAAACCACTTTTCGCACTTGTGTTGGTGCAGGAAACCACTTTTGCACTTGTATTAGTGTGGAAAAAACACTTTTTGCACTTGTGATAGTGTTGAAAAACCACTTTTCGCACTTGTGTTAGTGTTGAAAAACCACTTTTTGCACTTGTGATAGTGTTGAAAAACCACTTTTGCACTTGTATTAGTGTGGAAAAACCACTTTTCGCACTTGTGTTAGTGTTGAAAAACCACTTTTTGCACTTGTGATAGTGTTGAAAAACCACTTTTGCACTTGTATTAGTGTGGAAAAACCACTTTTCGCACTTGTGTTAGTGTTGAAAAACCACTTTTCGCACTTGTGTTAGTGTGGAAAAAACACTTTTTGCACTTGTGATAGTGTTGAAAAACCACTTTTCGCACTTGTGTTGGTGCAGGAAACCACTTTTGCACTTGTATTAGTGTGGAAAAAACACTTTTTGCACTTGTGATAGTGTTGAAAAACCACTTTTCGCACTTGTGTTAGTGTTGAAAAACCACTTTTCGCACTTGTGTTAGTGTTGAAAAACCACTTTTCGCACTTGTGTTGGTGCAGGAAACCACTTTTGCACTTGTATTAGTGTGGAAAAAACCACTTTTCGCACTTGTGTTAGTGTTGAAAAACCACTTTTCGCACTTGTGTTAGTGTTGAAAAACCACTTTTGCACTTGTGTTAGTGTGGAAAAACCACTTTTCGCACTTGTGTTAGTGTTGAAAAACCACTTTTTGCACTTGTGATAGTGTTGAAAACCCACTTTTCGCACTTGTGTTAGTGTTGAAAAACCACTTTTTGCACTTGTGATAGTGTTGAAAAACCACTTTTGCACTTGTATTAGTGTGGAAAAACCACTTTTCGCACTTGTGTTAGTGTTGAAAAACCACTTTTTGCACTTGTGATAGTGTTGAAAAACCACTTTTGCACTTGTATTAGTGTTGAAAAACCACTTTTCGCACTTGTGTTAGTGTGGAAAAAACACTTTTTGCACTTGTGATAGTGTTGAAAAACCACTTTTCGCACTTGTGTTAGTGTTGAAAAACCACTTTTTGCACTTGTGATAGTGTTGAAAAACCACTTTTGCACTTGTATTAGTGTTGAAAAACCACTTTTCGCACTTGTGTTAGTGTGGAAAAAACACTTTTCGCACTTGTGTTAGTGTGGAAAAAACACTTTTTGCACTTGTGATAGTGTTGAAAAACCACTTTTCGCACTTGTGTTGGTGCAGGAAACCACTTTTGCACTTGTATTAGTGTGGAAAAAACACTTTTTGCACTTGTGATAGTGTTGAAAAACCACTTTTCGCACTTGTGTTAGTGTTGAAAAACCACTTTTCGCACTTGTGTTAGTGTTGAAAAACCACTTTTCGCACTTGTGTTGGTGCAGGAAACCACTTTTGCACTTGTATTAGTGTGGAAAAAACATTTTTGCACTTGTGATAGTGTTGAAAAACCACTTTTCGCACTTGTGTTCGTGTTGAAAAACCACTTTTCGCATTTGTGTTGGTGCAGGAAACCACTTTTGCACTTGTATTAGTGTGGAAAAAACACTTTTTGCACTTGTGATAGTGTTGAAAAACCACTTTTCGCACTTGTGTTAGTGTTGAAAAACCACTTTTTGCACTTGTGATAGTGTTGAAAAACCACTTTTGCACTTGTATTAGTGTGGAAAAACCACTTTTCGCACTTGTGTTAGTGTTGAAAAACCACTTTTCGCACTTGTGTTAGTGTGGAAAAAACACTTTTTGCACTTGTGATAGTGTTGAAAAACCACTTTTCGCACTTGTGTTGGTGCAGGAAACCACTTTTGCACTTGTATTAGTGTGGAAAAAACACTTTTTGCACTTGTGATAGTGTTGAAAAACCACTTTTCGCACTTGTGTTAGTGTTGAAAAACCACTTTTCGCACTTGTGTTAGTGTTGAAAAACCACTTTTCGCACTTGTGTTGGTGCAGGAAACCACTTTTGCACTTGTATTAGTGTGGAAAAAACATTTTTGCACTTGTGATAGTGTTGAAAAACCACTTTTCGCACTTGTGTTAGTGTTGAAAAACCACTTTTCGCATTTGTGTTGGTGCAGGAAACCACTTTTGCACTTGTATTAGTGTGGAAAAAACACTTTTTGCACTTGTGATAGTGTTGAAAAACCACTTTTCGCACTTGTTTTAGTGTTGAAAAACCACTTTTTGCACTTGTGATAGTGTTGAAAAACCACTTTTGCACTTGTATTAGTGTGGAAAAACCACTTTTCGCACTTGTGTTAGTGTTGAAAAACCACTTTTCGCACTTGTGTTAGTGTTGAAAAACCACTTTTCGCACTTGTGTTAGTGTTGAAAAACCACTTTTCGCACTTGTGTTAGTGTGGAAAAAACACTTTTTGCACTTGTGATAGTGTTGAAAAACCACTTTTCGCACTTGTGTTGGTGCAGGAAACCACTTTTGCACTTGTATTAGTGTGGAAAAAACACTTTTTGCACTTGTGATAGTGTTGAAAAACCACTTTTCGCACTTGTGTTAGTGTTGAAAAACCACTTTTCGCACTTGTGTTAGTGTTGAAAAACCACTTTTCGCACTTGTGTTGGTGCAGGAAACCACTTTTGCACTTGTATTAGTGTGGAAAAAACCACTTTTCGCACTTGTGTTAGTGTTGAAAAACCACTTTTCACACTTGTGTTAGTGTTGAAAAACCACTTTTGCACTTGTGTTAGTGTGGAAAAACCACTTTTCGCACTTGTGTTAGTGTTGAAAAACCACTTTTTGCACTTGTGATAGTGTTGAAAACCCACTTTTCGCACTTGTGTTAGTGTTGAAAAACCACTTTTTGCACTTGTGATAGTGTTGAAAAACCACTTTTGCACTTGTATTAGTGTGGAAAAACCACTTTTCGCACTTGTGTTAGTGTTGAAAAACCACTTTTTGCACTTGTGATAGTGTTGAAAAACCACTTTTACACTTGTATTAGTGTGGAAAAACCACTTTTCGCACTTGTGTTAGTGTTGAAAAACCACTTTTCGCACTTGTGTTAGTGTGGAAAAAACACTTTTTGCACTTGTGATAGTGTTGAAAAACCACTTTTCGCACTTGTGTTGGTGCAGGAAACCACTTTTGCACTTGTATTAGTGTGGAAAAAACACTTTTTGCACTTGTGATAGTGTTGAAAAACCACTTTTCGCACTTGTGTTAGTGTTGAAAAACCACTTTTCGCACTTGTGTTAGTGTTGAAAAACCACTTTTCGCACTTGTGTTGGTGCAGGAAACCACTTTTGCACTTGTATTAGTGTGGAAAAAACATTTTTGCACTTGTGATAGTGTTGAAAAACCACTTTTCGCACTTGTGTTAGTGTTGAAAAACCACTTTTCGCATTTGTGTTGGTGCAGGAAACCACTTTTGCACTTGTATTAGTGTGGAAAAAACACTTTTTGCACTTGTGATAGTGTTGAAAAACCACTTTTCGCACTTGTGTTAGTGTTGAAAAACCACTTTTTGCACTTGTGATAGTGTTGAAAAACCACTTTTGCACTTGTATTAGTGTGGAAAAACCACTTTTCGCACTTGTGTTAGTGTTGAAAAACCACTTTTCGCACTTGTGTTAGTGTGGAAAAAACACTTTTTGCACTTGTGATAGTGTTGAAAAACCACTTTTCGCACTTGTGTTGGTGCAGGAAACCACTTTTGCACTTGTATTAGTGTGGAAAAAACACTTTTTGCACTTGTGATAGTGTTGAAAAACCACTTTTCGCACTTGTGTTAGTGTTGAAAAACCACTTTTCGCACTTGTGTTAGTGTTGAAAAACCACTTTTCGCACTTGTGTTGGTGCAGGAAACCACTTTTGCACTTGTATTAGTGTGGAAAAAACATTTTTGCACTTGTGATAGTGTTGAAAAACCACTTTTCGCACTTGTGTTAGTGTTGAAAAACCACTTTTCGCATTTGTGTTGGTGCAGGAAACCACTTTTGCACTTGTATTAGTGTGGAAAAAACACTTTTTGCACTTGTGATAGTGTTGAAAAACCACTTTTCGCACTTGTTTTAGTGTTGAAAAACCACTTTTTGCACTTGTGATAGTGTTGAAAAACCACTTTTGCACTTGTATTAGTGTGGAAAAACCACTTTTCGCACTTGTGTTAGTGTTGAAAAACCACTTTTCGCACTTGTGTTAGTGTTGAAAAACCACTTTTCGCACTTGTGTTGGTGCAGGAAACCACTTTTGCACTTGTATTTGTGTGGAAAAAACACTTTTTGCACTTGTGATAGTGTTGAAAAACCACTTTTCGCACTTGTGTTAGTGTTGAAAAACCACTTTTCGCACTTGTGTTAGTGTTGAAAAACCACTTTTCGAACTTGTGTTGGTGCAGGAAACCACTTTTGCACTTGTATTAGTGTGGAAAAAACACTTTTTGCACTTGTGATAGTGTTGAAAAACCACTTTTCGCACTTGTGTTAGTGTTGAAAAACCACTTTTCGCACTTGTGTTGGTGCAGGAAACCACTTTTGCAATTGTATTAGTGTGGAAAAACCACTTTTCGCACTTGTGTTAGTGTTGAAAAACCACTTTTCGCACTTGTGTTAGTGTTGAAATACCACTTTTCGCACTTGTGTTAGTGTTGAAAAACCACTTTTCGCACTTGTGTTAGTGTTGAAAAACCACTTTTCGCACTTGTGTTGGTGCAGGAAACCACTTTTGCACTTGTATTAGTGTGGGAAAAACACTTTTTGCACTTGTGTTAGTGTTGAAAACCACTTTTCGCACTTGTATTGGTGCAGGAAACCACTTTTGCACTTGTATTAGTGTGGAAAAACCACTTTTCGCACTTGTATTAGTGTGGAAAAACCACTTTTCGCACTTGTGTTAGTGTTGAAAAACCACTTTCCGCACTTGTGTTAGTGTTGAAAAACCACTTTTCGCACTTGTGTTGGTGCAGGAAACCACTTTTGCACTTGTATTAGTGTGGAAAAAACACTTTTTGCACTTGTGTTAGTGTTGAAAAACCACTTTTCGCACTTGTGTTGGTGCAGGAAACCACTTTTGCACTTGTATTAGTGTGGAAAAAACACTTTTTGCACTTGTGATAGTGTTGAAAAACCACTTTTCGCACTTGTGTTAGTGTTGAAAAACCACTTTTCACACTTGTGTTGGTGCAGGAAACCACTTTGCAATTGTATTAGTGTGGAAAAAACACTTTTTGCACTTGTATTAGTGTGGAAAAAACACTTTTTGCACTTGTGTTAGTGTTGAAAAACCACTTTTCGCACTTGTGTTAGTGTTGAAAAACCACTTTTCGCACTTGTGTTGGTGCAGGAAACCACTTTTGCACTTGTATTAGTGTGGAAAAAACCACTTTTCGCACTTGTGTTAGTGTTGAAAAACCACTTTTCGCACTTGTGTTAGTGTTGAAAAACCACTTTTGCACTTGTGTTAGTGTGGAAAAACCACTTTTCGCACTTGTGTTAGTGTTGAAAAACCACTTTTTGCACTTGTGATAGTGTTGAAAAACCACTTTTCGCACTTGTGTTAGTGTTGAAAAACCACTTTTCGCACTTGTGTTGGTGCAGGAAACCACTTTTGCACTTGTATTAGTGTGGAAAAAACACTTTTTGCACTTGTGATAGTGTTGAAAAACCACTTTTTGCACTTGTGATAGTGTTTAAAAACCACTTTTCGCACTTGTGTTAGTGTTGAAAAACCACTTTTCGCACTTGTGGTAGTGTTGAAAAACCACTTTTCGCACTTGTGTTGGTGCAGGAAACCACTTTTGCACTTGTATTAGTGTGGAAAAAACACTTTTTGCACTTGTGATAGTGTTGAAAAACCACTTTTCGCACTTGTGTTAGTGTTTAAAAACCACTTTTCGCACTTGTGTTAGTGTTGAAAAACCACTTTTCGCACTTGTGGTAGTGTTGAAAAACCACTTTTCGCACTTGTGTTGGTGCAGGAAACCACTTTTGCACTTGTATTAGTGTGGAAAAAACACTTTTTGCACTTGTGATAGTGTTGAAAAACCACTTTTCGCACTTGTGTTAGTGTTGAAAAACCACTTTTTGCACTTGTGATAGTGTTGAAAAACCACTTTTGCACTTGTATTAGTGTGGAAAAACCACTTTTCGCACTTGTGTTAGTGTTGAAAAACCACTTTTTGCACTTGTGATAGTGTTGAAAAACCACTTTTGCACTTGTATTAGTGTGGAAAAACCACTTTTCGCACTTGTGTTAGTGTTGAAAAACCACTTTTCGCACTTGTGTTAGTGTGGAAAAAACACTTTTTGCACTTGTGATAGTGTTGAAAAACCACTTTTCACACTTGTGTTGGTGCAGGAAACCACTTTTGCACTTGTATTAGTGTGGAAAAAACACTTTTTGCACTTGTGATAGTGTTGAAAAACCACTTTTCGCACTTGTGTTAGTGTTGAAAAACCACTTTTCGCACTTGTGTTAGTGTGGAAAAACCACTTTTCGCACTTGTGTTAGTGTTGAAAAACCACTTTTTGCACTTGTGATAGTGTTGAAAAACCACTTTTCGCACTTGTGTTAGTGTTGAAAAACCACTTTTCGCACTTGTGTTGGTGCAGGAAACCACTTTTGCACTTGTATTAGTGTGGAAAAAACACTTTTTGCACTTGTGATAGTGTTGAAAAACCACTTTTTGCACTTGTGATAGTGTTTAAAAACCACTTTTCGCACTTGTGTTAGTGTTGAAAAACCACTTTTCGCACTTGTGGTAGTGTTGAAAAACCACTTTTCGCACTTGTGTTGGTGCAGGAAACCACTTTTGCACTTGTATTAGTGTGGAAAAAACACTTTTTGCACTTGTGATAGTGTTGAAAAACCACTTTTCGCACTTGTGTTAGTGTTGAAAAACCACTTTTTGCACTTGTGATAGTGTTGAAAAACCACTTTTGCACTTGTATTAGTGTGGAAAAACCACTTTTCGCACTTGTGTTAGTGTTGAAAAACCACTTTTTGCACTTGTGATAGTGTTGAAAAACCACTTTTGCACTTGTATTAGTGTGGAAAAACCACTTTTCGCACTTGTGTTAGTGTTGAAAAACCACTTTTTGCACTTGTGATAGTGTTGAAAAACCACTTTTGCACTTGTATTAGTGTGGAAAAACCACTTTTCGCACTTGTGTTAGTGTTGAAAAACCACTTTTCGCACTTGTGTTAGTGTGGAAAAAACACTTTTTGCACTTGTGATAGTGTTGAAAAACCACTTTTCGCACTTGTATTGGTGCAGGAAACCACTTTTGCACTTGTATTAGTGTGGAAAAAACACTTTTTGCACTTGTGATATTGTTGAAAAACCACTTTTCGCACTTGTGTTAGTGTTGAAAAACCACTTTTCGCACTTGTGTTAGTGTTGAAAAACCACTTTTCGCACTTGTGTTGGTGCAGGAAACAACTTTTGCACTTGTATTAGTGTGGAAAAAACATTTTTGCACTTGTGATAGTGTTGAAAAACCACTTTTCGCACTTGTGTTAGTGTTGAAAAACCACTTTTTGCATTTGTGTTGGTGCAGGAAACCACTTTTGCACTTGTATTAGTGTGGAAAAAACACTTTTTGCACTTGTGATAGTGTTGAAAAACCACTTTTCGCACTTGTGTTAGTGTTGAAAAACCACTTTTTGCACTTGTGATAGTGTTGAAAAACCACTTTTGCACTTGTATTAGTGTGGAAAAACCACTTTTCGCACTTGTGTTAGTGTTGAAAAACCACTTTTCGCACTTGTGTTAGTGTGGAAAAAACACTTTTTGCACTTGTGATAGTGTTGAAAAACCACTTTTCGCACTTGTGTTGGTGCAGGAAACCACTTTTGCACTTGTATTAGTGTGGAAAAAACACTTTTTGCACTTGTGATAGTGTTGAAAAACCACTTTTCGCACTTGTGTTAGTGTTGAAAAACCACTTTTCGCACTTGTGTTAGTGTTGAAAAACCACTTTTCGCACTTGTGTTGGTGCAGGAAACCACTTTTGCACTTGTATTAGTGTGGAAAAAACATTTTTGCACTTGTGATAGTGTTGAAAAACCACTTTTTGCACTTGTGTTAGTGTTGAAAAACCACTTTTCGCATTTGTGTTGGTGCAGGAAACCACTTTTGCACTTGTATTAGTGTGGAAAAAACACTTTTTGCACTTGTGATAGTGTTGAAAAACCACTTTTCGCACTTGTTTTAGTGTTGAAAAACCACTTTTTGCACTTGTGATAGTGTTGAAAAACCACTTTTGCACTTGTATTAGTGTGGAAAAACCACTTTTCGCACTTGTGTTAGTGTTGAAAAACCACTTTTCGCACTTGTGTTAGTGTTGAAAAACCACTTTTCGCACTTGTGTTGGTGCAGGAAACCACTTTTGCACTTGTATTTGTGTGGAAAAAACACTTTTTGCACTTGTGATAGTGTTGAAAAACCACTTTTCGCACTTGTGTTAGTGTTGAAAAACCACTTTTCGCACTTGTGTTAGTGTTGAAAAACCACTTTTCGAACTTGTGTTGGTGCAGGAAACCACTTTTGCACTTGTATTAGTGTGGAAATAACACTTTTTGCACTTGTGATAGTGTTGAAAAACCACTTTTCGCACTTGTGTTAGTGTTGAAAAACCACTTTTCGCACTTGTGTTGGTGCAGGAAACCACTTTTGCAATTGTATTAGTGTGGAAAAACCACTTTTCGCACTTGTGTTAGTGTTGAAAAACCACTTTTCGCACTTGTGTTAGTGTTGAAATACCACTTTTCGCACTTGTGTTAGTGTTGAAAAACCACTTTTCGCACTTGTGTTAGTGTTGAAAAACCACTTTTCGCACTTGTGTTGGTGCAGGAAACCACTTTTGCACTTGTATTAGTGTGGGAAAAACACTTTTTGCACTTGTGTTAGTGTTGAAAACCACTTTTCGCACTTGTATTGGTGCAGGAAACCACTTTTGCACTTGTATTAGTGTGGAAAAACCACTTTTCGCACTTGTGTTAGTGTTGAAAAACCACTTTCCGCACTTGTGTTAGTGTTGAAAAACCACTTTTCGCACTTGTGTTGGTGCAGGAAACCACTTTTGCACTTGTATTAGTGTGGAAAAAACACTTTTTGCACTTGTGTTAGTGTTGAAAAACCACTTTTCGCACTTGTGTTAGTGTTGAAAAACCACTTTTCGCACTTGTGTTGGTGCAGGAAACCACTTTTGCACTTGTATTAGTGTGGAAAAAACCACTTTTCGCACTTGTGTTAGTGTTGAAAAACCACTTTTCGCACTTGTGTTAGTGTTGAAAAACCACTTTTGCACTTGTGTTAGTGTGGAAAAACCACTTTTCGCACTTGTGTTAGTGTTGAAAAACCACTTTTCGCACTTGTGTTAGTGTTGAAAAACCACTTTTCGCACTTGTGTTGGTGCAGGAAACCACTTTTGCACTTGTATTAGTGTGGAAAAACACTTTTTGCACTTGTGTTAGTGTTGAAAAACCACTTTTCGCACTTGTGTTAGTGTTGAAAAAGCACTTTTCGCACTTGTGTTGGTGCAGGAAACCACTTTTGCACTTGTATTAGTGTGGAAAAAACACTTTTTGCACTTGTGTTAGTGTTGAAAAACCACTTTTCGCACTTGTGTTAGTGTTGAAAAAGCACTTTTCGCACTTGTGTTGGTGCAGGAAACCACTTTTGCACTTGTATTAGTGTGGAAAAAACACTTTTTGCACTTGTGATATGTTGAAAAACCACTTTTCGCACTTGTGTTAGTGTTGAAAAACCACTTTTCGCACTTGTGTTAGTGTTGAAAAACCACTTTTCGCACTTGTGTTAGTGTTGAAAAAGCACTTTTCGCACTTGTGTTGGTGCAGGAAACCACTTTTGCACTTGTATTAGTGTGGAAAAAACATTTTTGCACTTGTGATAGTGTTGAAAAACCACTTTTTGCACTTGTGTTAGTGTTGAAAAACCACTTTTCGCATTTGTGTTGGTGCAGGAAACCACTTTTGCACTTGTATTAGTGTGGAAAAAACACTTTTTGCACTTGTGATAGTGTTGAAAAACCACTTTTCGCACTTGTTTTAGTGTTGAAAAACCACTTTTTGCACTTGTGATAGTGTTGAAAAACCACTTTTGCACTTGTATTAGTGTGGAAAAACCACTTTTCGCACTTGTGTTAGTGTTGAAAAACCACTTTTCGCACTTGTGTTAGTGTTGAAAAACCACTTTTCGAACTTGTGTTGGTGCAGGAAACCACTTTTGCACTTGTATTAGTGTGGAAAAAACACTTTTTGCACTTGTGATAGTGTTGAAAAACCACTTTTCGCACTTGTGTTAGTGTTGAAAAACCACTTTTCGCACTTGTGTTGGTGCAGGAAACCACTTTTGCAATTGTATTAGTGTGGAAAAACCACTTTTCGCACTTGTGTTAGTGTTGAAAAACCACTTTTCGCACTTGTGTTAGTGTTGAAATACCACTTTTCGCACTTGTGTTAGTGTTGAAAAACCACTTTTCGCACTTGTGTTAGTGTTGAAAAACCACTTTTCGCACTTGTGTTGGTGCAGGAAACCACTTTTGCACTTGTATTAGTGTGGGAAAAACACTTTTTGCACTTGTGTTAGTGTTGAAAACCACTTTTCGCACTTGTATTGGTGCAGGAAACCACTTTTGCACTTGTATTAGTGTGGAAAAACCACTTTTCGCACTTGTGTTAGTGTTGAAAAACCACTTTCCGCACTTGTGTTAGTGTTGAAAAACCACTTTTCACACTTGTGTTGGTGCAGGAAACCACTTTTGCACTTGTATTAGTGTGGAAAAAACACTTTTTGCACTTGTGTTAGTGTTGAAAAACCACTTTTCGCACTTGTGTTAGTGTTGAAAAACCACTTTTCGCACTTGTGTTGGTGCAGGAAACCACTTTTGCACTTGTATTAGTGTGGAAAAAATCACTTTTCGCACTTGTGTTAGTGTTGAAAAACCACTTTTCGCACTTGTGTTAGTGTTGAAAAACCACTTTTGCACTTGTGTTAGTGTGGAAAAACCACTTTTCGCACTTGTGTTAGTGTTGAAAAACCACTTTTCGCACTTGTGTTAGTGTTGAAAAACCACTTTTCGCACTTGTGTTGGTGCAGGAAACCACTTTTGCACTTTTATTAGTGTGGAAAAACACTTTTTGCACTTGTGTTAGTGTTGAAAAACCACTTTTCGCACTTGTGTTAGTGTTGAAAAAGCACTTTTCGCACTTGTGTTGGTGCAGGAAACCACTTTTGCACTTGTATTAGTGTGGAAAAAACACTTTTTGCACTTGTGTTAGTGTTGAAAAACCACTTTTCGCACTTGTGTTAGTGTTGAAAAAGCACTTTTCGCACTTGTGTTGGTGCAGGAAACCACTTTTGCACTTGTATTAGTGTGGAAAAAACACTTTTTGCACTTGTGATATGTTGAAAAACCACTTTTCGCACTTGTGTTAGTGTTGAAAAACCAGTTTTCGCACTTGTATTGGTGCAGGAAACCACTTTTGCACTTGTATTAGTGTGGAAAAACCACTTTTCGCACTTGTGTTAGTGTGGAAAAAACACTTTTTGCACTTGTGATAGTGTTGAAAAACCACTTTTCGCACTTGTGTTGGTGCAGGAAACCACTTTTGCACTTGTATTAGTGTGGAAAAAACACTTTTTGCACTTGTGATAGTGTTGAAAAACCACTTTTCGCACTTGTGTTAGTGTTGAAAAACCACTTTTCGCACTTGTGTTAGTGTTGAAAAACCACTTTTCGCACTTGTGTTGGTGCAGGAAACCACTTTTGCACTTGTATTAGTGTGGAAAAAACATTTTTGCACTTGTGATAGTGTTGAAAAACCACTTTTTGCACTTGTGTTAGTGTTGAAAAACCACTTTTCGCATTTGTGTTGGTGCAGGAAACCACTTTTGCACTTGTATTAGTGTGGAAAAAACACTTTTTGCACTTGTGATAGTGTTGAAAAACCACTTTTCGCACTTGTTTTAATGTTGAAAAACCACTTTTTGCACTTGTGATAGTGTTGAAAAACCACTTTTGCACTTGTATTAGTGTGGAAAAACCACTTTTCGCACTTGTGTTAGTGTTGAAAAACCACTTTTCGCACTTGTGTTAGTGTTGAAAAACCACTTTTCGCACTTGTGTTGGTGCAGGAAACCACTTTTGCACTTGTATTTGTGTGGAAAAAACACTTTTTGCACTTGTGATAGTGTTGAAAAACCACTTTTCGCACTTGTGTTAGTGTTGAAAAACCACTTTTCGCACTTGTGTTAGTGTTGAAAAATCACTTTTCGAACTTGTGTTGGTGCAGGAAACCACTTTTGCACTTGTATTAGTGTGGAAAAAACACTTTTCGCACTTGTGTTAGTGTTGAAAAACCACTTTCCGCACTTGTGTTAGTGTTGAAAAACCACTTTTCGCACTTGTGTTGGTGTGGAAAAACCACTTTTCGCACTTGTGTTAGTGTTGAAAAACCACTTTTTGCACTTGTGTTAGTGTTGAAAAACCACTTTTCGCACTTGTGATAGTGTTGAAAAACCACTTTTGCACTTGTATTAGTGTGGAAAAACCACTTTTCGCACTTGTGTTAGTGTTGAAAAACCACTTTTCGCACTTGTGTTAGTGTTGAAAAACCACTTTTCGCACTTGTGTTGGTGCAGGAAACCACTTTTGCACTTGTATTTGTGTGGAAAAAACACTTTTTGCACTTGTGATAGTGTTGAAAAACCACTTTTCGCACTTGTGTTAGTGTTGAAAAACCACTTTTCGCACTTGTGTTAGTGTTGAAAAACCACTTTTCGCACTTGTGTTGGTGCAGGAAACCACTTTTGCACTTGTATTAGTGTGGAAAAAACACTTTTTGCACTTGTGATAGTGTTGAAAAACCACTTTTCGCACTTGTGTTAGTGTTGAAAAACCACTTTTTGCACTTGTGATAGTGTTGAAAAACCACTTTTGCACTTGTATTAGTGTGGAAAAACCACTTTTCGCACTTGTGTTAGTGTTGAAAAACCACTTTTCGCACTTGTGTTAGTGTTGAAAAACCACTTTTCGCACTTGTGTTGGTGCAGGAAACCACTTTTGCACTTGTATTAGTGTGGAAAAAACACTTTTTGCACTTGTGATAGTGTTGAAAAACCACTTTTCGCACTTGTGTTAGTGTTGAAAAACCTCTTTTTGCACTTGTGATAGTGTTGAAAAACCACTTTTGCACTTGTATTAGTGTGGAAAAAACACTTTTTGCACTTGTGATAGTGTTGAAAAACCACTTTTCGCACTTGTGTTAGTGTTGAAAAACCACTTTTTGCACTTGTGATAGTGTTGAAAAACCACTTTTGCACTTGTATTAGTGTGGAAAAACCACTTTTCGCACTTGTGTTAGTGTTGAAAAACCACTTTTCGCACTTGTGTTAGTGTTGAAAAACCACTTTTCGCACTTGTGTTGGTGCAGGAAACCACTTTTGCACTTGTATTTGTGTGGAAAAAACACTTTTTGCACTTGTGATAGTGTTGAAAAACCACTTTTCGCACTTGTGTTAGTGTTGAAAAACCACTTTTCGCACTTGTGTTAGTGTTGAAAAACCACTTTTCGAACTTGTGTTGGTGCAGGAAACCACTTTTGCACTTGTATTAGTGTGGAAAAAACACTTTTTGCACTTGTGATAGTGTTGAAAAACCACTTTTCGCACTTGTGTTAGTGTTGAAAAACCACTTTCCGCACTTGTGTTAGTGTTGAAAAACCACTTTTCGCACTTGTGTTGGTGTGGAAAAACCACTTTTCGCACTTGTGTTAGTGTTGAAAAACCACTTTTTGCACTTGTGTTAGTGTTGAAAAACCACTTTTCGCACTTGTGATAGTGTTGAAAAACCACTTTTGCACTTGTATTAGTGTGGAAAAACCACTTTTCGCACTTGTGTTAGTGTTGAAAAACCACTTTTCGCACTTGTGTTAGTGTTGAAAAACCACTTTTCGCACTTGTGTTGGTGCAGGAAACCACTTTTGCACTTGTATTTGTGTGGAAAAAACACTTTTTGCACTTGTGATAGTGTTGAAAAACCACTTTTCGCACTTGTGTTAGTGTTGAAAAACCACTTTTCACACTTGTGTTAGTGTTGAAAAACCACTTTTCGCACTTGTGTTGGTGCAGGAAACCACTTTTGCACTTGTATTAGTGTGGAAAAAACACTTTTTGCACTTGTGATAGTGTTGAAAAACCACTTTTCGCACTTGTGTTAGTGTTGAAAAACCACTTTTTGCACTTGTGATAGTGTTGAAAAACCACTTTTGCACTTGTATTAGTGTGGAAAAACCACTTTTCGCACTTGTGTTAGTGTTGAAAAACCACTTTTCGCACTTGTGTTAGTGTTGAAAAACCACTTTTCGCACTTGTGTTGGTGCAGGAAACCACTTTTGCACTTGTATTAGTGTGGAAAAAACACTTTTTGCACTTGTGATAGTGTTGAAAAACCACTTTTCGCACTTGTGTTAGTGTTGAAAAACCTCTTTTTGCACTTGTGATAGTGTTGAAAAACCACTTTTGCACTTGTATTAGTGTGGAAAAAACACTTTTTGCACTTGTGATAGTGTTGAAAAACCACTTTTCGCACTTGTGTTAGTGTTGAAAAACCACTTTTTGCACTTGTGATAGTGTTGAAAAACCACTTTTGCACTTGTATTAGTGTGGAAAAACCACTTTTCGCACTTGTGTTAGTGTTGAAAAACCACTTTTCGCACTTGTGTTAGTGTTGAAAAACCACTTTTCGCACTTGTGTTGGTGCAGGAAACCACTTTTGCACTTGTATTTGTGTGGAAAAAACACTTTTTGCACTTGTGATAGTGTTGAAAAACCACTTTTCGCACTTGTGTTAGTGTTGAAAAACCACTTTTCGCACTTGTGTTAGTGTTGAAAAACCACTTTTCGAACTTGTGTTGGTGCAGGAAACCACTTTTGCACTTGTATTAGTGTGGAAAAAACACTTTTTGCACTTGTGATAGTGTTGAAAAACCACTTTTCGCACTTGTGTTAGTGTTGAAAAACCACTTTTCGCACTTGTGTTGGTGCAGGAAACCACTTTTGCAATTGTATTAGTGTGGAAAAACCACTTTTCGCACTTGTGTTAGTGTTGAAAAACCACTTTTTGCACTTGTGTTAGTGTTGAAATACCACTTTTCGCACTTGTGTTAGTGTTGAAAAACCACTTTTCGCACTTGTGTTAGTGTTGAAAAACCACTTTTCGCACTTGTGTTGGTGCAGGAAACCACTTTTGCACTTGTATTAGTGTGGGAAAAACACTTTTTGCACTTGTGTTAGTGTTGAAAACCACTTTTCGCACTTGTATTGGTGCAGGAAACCACTTTTGCACTTGTATTAGTGTGGAAAAACCACTTTTCGCACTTGTGTTAGTGTTGAAAAACCACTTTCCGCACTTGTGTTAGTGTTGAAAAACCACTTTTCGCACTTGTGTTGGTGCAGGAAACCACTTTTGCACTTGTATTAGTGTGGAAAAAACACTTTTTGCACTTGTGTTAGTGTTGAAAAACCACTTTTCGCACTTGTGTTAGTGTTGAAAAACCACTTTTCGCACTTGTGTTGGTGCAGGAAACCACTTTTGCACTTGTATTAGTGTGGAAAAAACCACTTTTCGCACTTGTGTTAGTGTTGAAAAACCACTTTTCGCACTTGTGTTAGTGTTGAAAAACCACTTTTGCACTTGTGTTAGTGTGGAAAAACCACTTTTCGCACTTGTGTTAGTGTTGAAAAACCACTTTTCGCACTTGTGTTAGTGTTGAAAAACCACTTTTCGCACTTGTGTTGGTGCAGGAAACCACTTTTGCACTTGTATTAGTGTGGAAAAACACTTTTTGCACTTGTATTAGTGTTGAAAAACCACTTTTCGCACTTGTGTTAGTGTTGAAAAAGCACTTTTCGCACTTGTGTTGGTGCAGGAAACCACTTTTGCACTTGTATTAGTGTGGAAAAAACACTTTTTGCACTTGTGTTAGTGTTGAAAAACCACTTTTCGCACTTGTGTTAGTGTTGAAAAAGCACTTTTCGCACTTGTGTTGGTGCAGGAAACCACTTTTGCACTTGTATTAGTGTGGAAAAAACACTTTTTGCACTTGTGATATGTTGAAAAACCACTTTTCGCACTTGTGTTAGTGTTGAAAAACCAGTTTTCGCACTTGTATTGGTGCAGGAAACCACTTTTGCACTTGTATTAGTGTGGAAAAACCACTTTTCGCACTTGTGTTAGTGTTGAAAAACCACTTTTCGCACTTGTGTTAGTGTTGAAAAACCACTTTTCGCACTTGTGTTGGTGCAGGAAACCACTATTGCAATTGTATTAGTGTGGAAAAACCACTTTTCGCACTTGTGTTAGTGTTGAAAAACCACTTTTCGCACTTGAGTTAGTGTTGAAATACCACTTTTCGCACTTGTGTTAGTGTTGACAAACCACTTTTCGCACTTGTGTTGGTGCAGGAAACCACTTTTGCACTTGTATTAGTGTGGAAAAAACACTTTTTGCACTTGTGATAATGTTGAAAAACCACTTTTCGCACTTGTGTTAGTGTTGAAAAACCACTTTTCACACTTGTGTTGGTGCAGGAAACCACTTTTGCACTTGTATTAGTGTGGAAAAAACACTTTTTGCACTTGTGATAGTGTTGAAAAACCATTTTTCGCACTTATGTTAGTGTTGAAAAACCACTTTTCGCACTTGTGTTGGTGCAGGAAACCACGTTTGCACTTGTATTAGTGTGGAAAAACCACTTTTCGCACTTGTGTTAGTGTTGAAAAACCACTTTTCGCACTTGTGTTAGTGTTGAAAAACCACTTTTCGCACTTGTGTTAGTGTTGAAAAACCACTTTTCGCACTTGTGTTGGTGCAGGAAACCACTTTTGCACTTGTATTAGTGTGGAAAAAACACTTTTTGCACTTGTGATAGTGTTGAAAAACCACTTTTCGCACTTGTGTTAGTGTTGAAAAACCACTTTTTGCACTTGTGATAGTGTTGAAAAACCACTTTTGCACTTGTATTAGTGTGGAAAAACCACTTTTCGCACTTGTGTTAGTGTTGAAAAACTACTTTTTGCACTTCTGATAGTGTTGAAAAACCACTTTTGCACTTGTATTAGTGTGGAAAAACCACTTTTCGCACTTGTGTTAGTGTTGAAAAACCACTTTTTGCACTTGTGTTAGTGTTGAAAAACCACTTTTCGCACTTGTGATAGTGTTGAAAAACCACTTTTGCACTTGTATTAGTGTGGAAAAACCACTTTTCGCACTTGTGTTAGTGTTGAAAAACCACTTTTCGCACTTGTGTTAGTGTTGAAAAACCACTTTTCGCACTTGTGTTGGTGCAGGAAACCACTTTTGCACTTGTATTTGTGTGGAAAAAACACTTTTTGCACTTGTGATAGTGTTGAAAAACCACTTTTCGCACTTGTGTTAGTGTTGAAAAACCACTTTTCGCACTTGTGTTAGTGTTGAAAAACCACTTTTCGCACTTGTGTTGGTGCAGGAAACCACTTTTGCACTTGTATTAGTGTGGAAAAAACACTTTTTGCACTTGTGATAGTGTTGAAAAACCACTTTTCGCACTTGTGTTAGTGTTGAAAAACCACTTTTTGCACTTGTGATAGTGTTGAAAAACCACTTTTGCACTTGTATTAGTGTAGAAAAACCACTTTTCGCACTTGTGTTAGTGTTGAAAAACCACTTTTCGCACTTGTGTTAGTGTTGAAAAACCACTTTTCGCACTTGTGTTGGTGCAGGAAACCACTTTTGCACTTGTATTAGTGTGGAAAAAACACTTTTTGCACTTGTGATAGTGTTGAAAAACCACTTTTCGCACTTGTGTTAGTGTTGAAAAACCTCTTTTTGCACTTGTGATAGTGTTGAAAAACCACTTTTGCACTTGTATTAGTGTGGAAAAACCACTTTTCGCACTTGTGTTAGTGTTGAAAAACCATATTCCGCACTTGTGTTGTGGAGGAAACCACTTTTGCACTTGTATTAGTGTGGAAAAAACACTTTTTGCACTTGTGTTAGTGTTGAAAAACCACTTTTCGCACTTGTGTTAGTGTTGAAAAACCACTTTTTGCACTTGTGATAGTGTTGAAAAACCACTTTTGCACTTGTATTAGTGTGGAAAAACCACTTTTCGCACTTGTGATAGTGTTGAAAAACCACTTTTCGCACTTGTGTTAGTGTTGAAAAACCACTTTTCGCACTTGTGTTAGTGTTGAAAAACCACTTTTCGAACTTGTGTTGGTGCAGGAAACCACTTTTGCACTTGTATTAGTGTGGAAAAAACACTTTTTGCACTTGTGATAGTGTTGAAAAACCACTTTTCGCACTTGTGTTAGTGTTGAAAAACCACTTTTCGCACTTGTGTTGGTGCAGGAAACCACTTTTGCAATTGTATTAGTGTGGAAAAACCACTTTTCGCACTTGTGTTAGTGTTGAAAAAACACTTTTTGCACTTGTGTTAGTGTTGAAATACCACTTTTCGCACTTGTGTTAGTGTTGAAAAACCACTTTTCGCACTTGTGTTAGTGTTGAAAAACCACTTTTCGCACTTGTGTTGGTGCAGGAAACCACTTTTGCACTTGTATTAGTGTGGGAAAAACACTTTTTGCACTTGTGTTAGTGTTGAAAACCACTTTTCGCACTTGTATTGGTGCAGGAAACCACTTTTGCACTTGTATTAGTGTGGAAAAACCACTTTTCGCACTTGTGTTAGTGTTGAAAAACCACTTTCCGCACTTGTGTTAGTGTTGAAAAACCACTTTTCGCACTTGTGTTGGTGCAGGAAACCACTTTTGCACTTGTATTAGTGTGGAAAAAACACTTTTTGCACTTGTGTTAGTGTTGAAAAACCACTTTTCGCACTTGTGTTAGTGTTGAAAAACCACTTTTCGCACTTGTGTTGGTGCAGGAAACCACTTTTGCACTTGTATTAGTGTGGAAAAATCCACTTTTCGCACTTGTGTTAGTGTTGAAAAACCACTTTTCGCACTTGTGTTAGTGTTGAAAAACCACTTTTGCACTTGTGTTAGTGTGGAAAAACCACTTTTCGCACTTGTGTTAGTGTTGAAAAACCACTTTTCGCACTTGTGTTAGTGTTGAAAAACCACTTTTCGCACTTGTGTTGGTGCAGGAAACCACTTTTGCACTTGTATTAGTGTGGAAAAACACTTTTTGCACTTGTATTAGTGTTGAAAAACCACTTTTCGCACTTGTGTTAGTGTTGAAAAAGCACTTTTCGCACTTGTGTTGGTGCAGGAAACCACTTTTGCACTTGTATTAGTGTGGAAAAAACACTTTTTGCACTTGTGTTAGTGTTGAAAAACCACTTTTCGCACTTGTGTTAGTGTTGAAAAAGCACTTTTCGCACTTGTGTTGGTGCAGGAAACCACTTTTGCACTTGTATTAGTGTGGAAAAAACACTTTTTGCACTTGTGATATGTTGAAAAACCACTTTTCGCACTTGTGTTAGTGTTGAAAAACCAGTTTTCGCACTTGTATTGGTGCAGGAAACCACTTTTGCACTTGTATTAGTGTGGAAAAACCACTTTTCGCACTTGTGTTAGTGTTGAAAAACCACTTTTCGCACTTGTGTTAGTGTTGAAAAACCACTTTTCGCACTTGTGTTGGTGCAGGAAACCACTATTGCAATTGTATTAGTGTGGAAAAACCACTTTTCGCACTTGTGTTAGTGTTGAAAAACCACTTTTCGCACTTGAGTTAGTGTTGAAATACCACTTTTCGCACTTGTGTTAGTGTTGACAAACCACTTTTCGCACTTGTGTTGGTGCAGGAAACCACTTTTGCACTTGTATTAGTGTGGAAAAAACACTTTTTGCACTTGTGATAATGTTGAAAAACCACTTTTCGCACTTGTGTTAGTGTTGAAAAACCACTTTTCACACTTGTGTTGGTGCAGGAAACCACTTTTGCACTTGTATTAGTGTGGAAAAAACACTTTTTGCACTTGTGATAGTGTTGAAAAACCATTTTTCGCACTTATGTTAGTGTTGAAAAACCACTTTTCGCACTTGTGTTGGTGCAGGAAACCACGTTTGCACTTGTATTAGTGTGGAAAAACCACTTTTCGCACTTGTGTTAGTGTTGAAAAACCACTTTTCGCACTTGTGTTAGTGTTGAAAAACCACTTTTCGCACTTGTGTTAGTGTTGAAAAACCACTTTTCGCACTTGTGTTGGTGCAGGAAACCACTTTTGCACTTGTATTAGTGTGGAAAAAACACTTTTTGCACTTGTGATAGTGTTGAAAAACCACTTTTCGCACTTGTGTTAGTGTTGAAAAACCACTTTTTGCACTTGTGATAGTGTTGAAAAACCACTTTTGCACTTGTATTAGTGTGGAAAAACCACTTTTCGCACTTGTGTTAGTGTTGAAAAACTACTTTTTGCACTTCTGATAGTGTTGAAAAACCACTTTTGCACTTGTATTAGTGTGGAAAAACCACTTTTCGCACTTGTGTTAGTGTTGAAAAACCACTTTTTGCACTTGTGTTAGTGTTGAAAAACCACTTTTCGCACTTGTGATAGTGTTGAAAAACACTTTTGCACTTGTATTAGTGTGGAAAAACCACTTTTCGCACTTGTGTTAGTGTTGAAAAACCACTTTTCGCACTTGTGTTAGTGTTGAAAAACCACTTTTCGCACTTGTGTTGGTGCAGGAAACCACTTTTGCACTTGTATTTGTGTGGAAAAAACACTTTTTGCACTTGTGATAGTGTTGAAAAACCACTTTTCGCACTTGTGTTAGTGTTGAAAAACCACTTTTCGCACTTGTGTTAGTGTTGAAAAACCACTTTTCGCACTTGTGTTGGTGCAGGAAACCACTTTTGCACTTGTATTAGTGTGGAAAAAACACTTTTTGCACTTGTGATAGTGTTGAAAAACCACTTTTCGCACTTGTGTTAGTGTTGAAAAACCACTTTTTGCACTTGTGATAGTGTTGAAAAACCACTTTTGCACTTGTATTAGTGTAGAAAAACCACTTTTCGCACTTGTGTTAGTGTTGAAAAACCACTTTTCGCACTTGTGTTAGTGTTGAAAAACCACTTTTCGCACTTGTGTTGGTGCAGGAAACCACTTTTGCACTTGTATTAGTGTGGAAAAAACACTTTTTGCACTTGTGATAGTGTTGAAAAACCACTTTTCGCACTTGTGTTAGTGTTGAAAAACCTCTTTTTGCACTTGTGATAGTGTTGAAAAACCACTTTTGCACTTGTATTAGTGTGGAAAAACCACTTTTCGCACTTGTGTTAGTGTTGAAAAACCATATTCCGCACTTGTGTTGTGGAGGAAACCACTTTTGCACTTGTATTAGTGTGGAAAAAACACTTTTTGCACTTGTGTTAGTGTTGAAAAACCACTTTTCGCACTTGTGTTAGTGTTGAAAAACCACTTTTCGCACTTGTGTTGGTGCAGGAAACCACTTTTGCACTTGCATTAGTGTGGAAAAAACACTTTTTGCACTTGTGATAGTGTTGAAAAACCACTTTTGCACTTGTATTAGTGTGGAAAAACCACTTTTCGCACTTGTGTTAGTGTTGAAAAACCACTTTTCGCACTTGTGTTAGTGTTGAAAAACCACTTTTCGCACTTGTGTTGGTGCAGGAAACCACTTTTGCACTTGTATTTGTGTGGAAAAAACACTTTTTGCACTTGTGATAGTGTTGAAAAACCACTTTTCGCACTTGTGTTAGTGTTGAAAAACCACTTTTCGCACTTGTGTTAGTGTTGAAAAACCACTTTTCGAACTTGTGTTGGTGCAGGAAACCACTTTTGCACTTGTATTAGTGTGGAAAAACCACTTTTCGCACTTGTGTTAGTGTTGAAAAACCACTTTTCGCACTTGTGTTAGTGTTGAAATACCACTTTTCGCACTTGTGTTAGTGTTGAAAAACCACTTTTCGCACTTGTGTTAGTGTTGAAAAACCACTTTTCGCACTTGTGTTGGTGCAGGAAACCACTTTTGCACTTGTATTAGTGTGGGAAAAACACTTTTTGCACTTGTGTTAGTGTTGAAAACCACTTTTCGCACTTGTATTGGTGCAGGAAACCACTTTTGCACTTGCATTAGTGTGGAAAAACCACTTTTCGCACTTGTGTTAGTGTTGAAAAACCACTTTCCGCACTTGTGTTAGTGTTGAAAAACCACTTTTCGCACTTGTGTTGGTGCAGGAAACCACTTTTGCACTTGTATTAGTGTGGAAAAAACACTTTTTGCACTTGTGTTAGTGTTGAAAAACCACTTTTCGCACTTGTGTTAGTGTTGAAAAACCACTTTTCGCACTTGTGTTGGTGCAGGAAACCACTTTTGCACTTGTATTAGTGTGGAAAAAACCACTTTTCGCACTTGTGTTAGTGTTGAAAAACCACTTTTCGCACTTGTGTTAGTGTTGAAAAAACACTTTTGCACTTGTGTTAGTGTGGAAAAACCACTTTTCGCACTTGTGTTAGTGTTGAAAAACCACTTTTCGCACTTGTGTTAGTGTTGAAAAACCACTTTTCGCACTTGTGTTGGTGCAGGAAACCACTTTTGCACTTGTATTAGTGTGGAAAAACACTTTTTGCACTTGTGTTAGTGTTGAAAAACCAATTTTCGCACTTGTGTTAGTGTTGAAAAAGCACTTTTCGCACTTGTGTTGGTGCAGGAAACCACTTTTGCACTTGTATTAGTGTGGAAAAAACACTTTTTGCACTTGTGTTAGTGTTGAAAAACCACTTTTCGCACTTGTGTTAGTGTTGAAAAAGCACTTTTCGCACTTGTGTTGGTGCAGGAAACCACTTTTGCACTTGTATTAGTGTGGAAAAAACACTTTTTGCACTTGTGATATGTTGAAAAACCACTTTTCGCACTTGTGTTAGTGTTGAAAAACCAGTTTTCGCACTTGTATTGGTGCAGGAAACCACTTTTGCACTTGTATTAGTGTGGAAAAACCACTTTTCGCACTTGTGTTAGTGTTGAAAAACCACTTTTCGCACTTGTGTTAGTGTTGAAAAACCACTTTTCGCACTTGTGTTGGTGCAGGAAACCACTATTGCAATTGTATTAGTGTGGAAAAACCACTTTTCGCACTTGTGTTAGTGTTGAAAAACCACTTTTCGCACTTGAGTTAGTGTTGAAATACCACTTTTCGCACATGTGTTAGTGTTGACAAACCACTTTTCGCACTTGTGTTGGTGCAGGAAACCACTTTTGCACTTGTATTAGTGTGGAAAAAAACACTTTTTGCACTTGTGATAATGTTGAAAAACCACTTTTCGCACTTGTGTTAGTGTTGAAAAACCACTTTTCACACTTGTGTTGGTGCAGGAAACCACTTTTGCACTTGTATTAGTGTGGAAAAAACACTTTTTGCACTTGTGATAGTGTTGAAAAACCATTTTTCGCACTTATGTTAGTGTTGAAAAACCACTTTTCGCACTTGTGTTGGTGCAGGAAACCACGTTTGCACTTGTATTAGTGTGGAAAAACCACTTTTCGCACTTGTGTTAGTGTTGAAAAACCACTTTTCGAACTTGTGTTGGTGCAGGAAACCACTTTTGCACTTGTATTAGTGTGGAAAAAACACTTTTTGCACTTGTGATAGTGTTGAAAAACCACTTTTCGCACTTGTGTTAGTGTTGAAAAACCACTTTTCGCACTTGTGTTGGTGCAGGAAACCACTTTTGCAATTGTATTAGTGTGGAAAAACCACTTTTCGCACTTGTGTTAGTGTTGAAAAACCACTTTTTGCACTTGTGTTAGTGTTGAAATACCACTTTTCGCACTTGTGTTAGTGTTGAAAAACCACTTTTCGCACTTGTGTTAGTGTTGAAAAACCACTTTTCGCACTTGTGTTGGTGCAGGAAACCACTTTTGCACTTGTATTAGTGTGGGAAAAAACACTTTTTGCACTTGTGTTAGTGTTGAAAACCACTTTTCGCACTTTTATTGGTGCAGGAAACCACTTTTGCACTTGTATTAGTGTGGAAAAACCACTTTTCGCACTTGTGTTAGTGTTGAAAAACCACTTTCCGCACTTGTGTTAGTGTTGAAAAACCACTTTTCGCACTTGTGTTGGTGCAGGAAACCACTTTTGCACTTGTATTGGTGTGGAAAAAACACTTTTTGCACTTGTGTTAGTGTTGAAAAACCACTTTTCGCACTTGTGTTAGTGTTGAAAAACCACTTTTCGCACTTGTGTTGGTGCAGGAAACCACTTTTGCACTTGTATTAGTGTGGAAAAAACCACTTTTCGCACTTGTGTTAGTGTTGAAAAACCACTTTTCGCACTTGTGTTAGTGTTGAAAAACCACTTTTGCACTTGTGTTAGTGTGGAAAAACCACTTTTCGCACTTGTGTTAGTGTTGAAAAACCACTTTTCGCACTTGTGTTAGTGTTGAAAAACCACTTTTCGCACTTGTGTTGGTGCAGGAAACCACTTTTGCACTTGTATTAGTGTGGAAAAACACTTTTTGCACTTGTGTTAGTGTTGAAAAACCACTTTTCGCACTTGTGTTAGTGTTGAAAAAGCACTTTTCGCACTTGTGTTGGTGCAGGAAACCACTTTTGCACTTGTATTAGTGTGGAAAAAACACTTTTTGCACTTGTGTTAGTGTTGAAAAACCACTTTTCGCACTTGTGTTAGTGTTGAAAAAGCACTTTTCGCACTTGTGTTGGTGCAGGAAACCACTTTTGCACTTGTATTAGTGTGGAAAAAACACTTTTTGCACTTGTGATATGTTGAAAAACCACTTTTCGCACTTGTGTTAGTGTTGAAAAACCAGTTTTCGCACTTGTATTGGTGCAGGAAACCACTTTTGCACTTGTATTAGTGTGGAAAAACCACTTTTCGCACTTGTGTTAGTGTTGAAAAACCACTTTTCGCACTTGTGTTAGTGTTGAAAAACCACTTTTCGCACTTGTGTTGGTGCAGGAAACCACTATTGCAATTGTATTAGTGTGGAAAAACCACTTTTCGCACTTGTGTTAGTGTTGAAAAACCACTTTTCGCACTTGAGTTAGTGTTGAAATACCACTTTTCGCACTTGTGTTAGTGTTGACAAACCACTTTTCGCACTTGTGTTGGTGCAGGAAACCACTTTTGCACTTGTATTAGTGTGGAAAAAACACTTTTTGCACTTGTGATAATGTTGAAAAACCACTTTTCGCACTTGTGTTAGTGTTGAAAAACCACTTTTCACACTTGTGTTGGTGCAGGAAACCACTTTTGCACTTGTATTAGTGTGGAAAAAACACTTTTTGCACTTGTGATAGTGTTGAAAAACCATTTTTCGCACTTATGTTAGTGTTGAAAAACCACTTTTCGCACTTGTGTTGGTGCAGGAAACCACGTTTGCACTTGTATTAGTGTGGAAAAACCACTTTTCGCACTTGTGTTAGTGTTGAAAAACCACTTTTCGCACTTGTGTTAGTGTTGAAAAACCACTTTTCGCACTTGTGTTAGTGTTGAAAAACCACTTTTCGCACTTGTGTTGGTGCAGGAAACCACTTTTGCACTTGTATTAGTGTGGAAAAAACACTTTTTGCACTTGTGATAGTGTTGAAAAACCACTTTTCGCACTTGTGTTAGTGTTGAAAAACCACTTTTTGCACTTGTGATAGTGTTGAAAAACCACTTTTGCACTTGTATTAGTGTGGAAAAACCACTTTTCGCACTTGTGTTAGTGTTGAAAAACTACTTTTTGCACTTCTGATAGTGTTGAAAAACCACTTTTGCACTTGTATTAGTGTGGAAAAACCACTTTTCGCACTTGTGTTAGTGTTGAAAAACCACTTTTTGCACTTGTGTTAGTGTTGAAAAACCACTTTTCGCACTTGTGATAGTGTTGAAAAACCACTTTTGCACTTGTATTAGTGTGGAAAAACCACTTTTCGCACTTGTGTTAGTGTTGAAAAACCACTTTTCGCACTTGTGTTAGTGTTGAAAAACCACTTTTCGCACTTGTGTTGGTGCAGGAAACCACTTTTGCACTTGTATTTGTGTGGAAAAAACACTTTTTGCACTTGTGATAGTGTTGAAAAACCACTTTTCGCACTTGTGTTAGTGTTGAAAAACCACTTTTCGCACTTGTGTTAGTGTTGAAAAACCACTTTTCGCACTTGTGTTGGTGCAGGAAACCACTTTTGCACTTGTATTAGTGTGGAAAAAACACTTTTTGCACTTGTGATAGTGTTGAAAAACCACTTTTCGCACTTGTGTTAGTGTTGAAAAACCACTTTTTGCACTTGTGATAGTGTTGAAAAACCACTTTTGCACTTGTATTAGTGTAGAAAAACCACTTTTCGCACTTGTGTTAGTGTTGAAAAACCACTTTTCGCACTTGTGTTAGTGTTGAAAAACCACTTTTCGCACTTGTGTTGGTGCAGGAAACCACTTTTGCACTTGTATTAGTGTGGAAAAAACACTTTTTGCACTTGTGATAGTGTTGAAAAACCACTTTTCGCACTTGTGTTAGTGTTGAAAAACCTCTTTTTGCACTTGTGATAGTGTTGAAAAACCACTTTTGCACTTGTATTAGTGTGGAAAAACCACTTTTCGCACTTGTGTTAGTGTTGAAAAACCATATTCCGCACTTGTGTTGTGGAGGAAACCACTTTTGCACTTGTATTAGTGTGGAAAAAACACTTTTTGCACTTGTGTTAGTGTTGAAAAACCACTTTTCGCACTTGTGTTAGTGTTGAAAAACCACTTTTCGCACTTGTGTTGGTGCAGGAAACCACTTTTGCACTTGCATTAGTGTGGAAAAAACACTTTTTGCACTTGTGATAGTGTTGAAAAACCACTTTTGCACTTGTATTAGTGTGGAAAAACCACTTTTCGCACTTGTGTTAGTGTTGAAAAACCACTTTTCGCACTTGTGTTAGTGTTGAAAAACCACTTTTCGCACTTGTGTTGGTGCAGGAAACCACTTTTGCACTTGTATTTGTGTGGAAAAAACACTTTTTGCACTTGTGATAGTGTTGAAAAACCACTTTTCGCACTTGTGTTAGTGTTGAAAAACCACTTTTCGCACTTGTGTTAGTGTTGAAAAACCACTTTTCGAACTTGTGTTGGTGCAGGAAACCACTTTTGCACTTGTATTAGTGTGGAAAAACCACTTTTCGCACTTGTGTTAGTGTTGAAAAACCACTTTTCGCACTTGTGTTAGTGTTGAAATACCACTTTTCGCACTTGTGTTAGTGTTGAAAAACCACTTTTCGCACTTGTGTTAGTGTTGAAAAACCACTTTTCGCACTTGTGTTGGTGCAGGAAACCACTTTTGCACTTGTATTAGTGTGGGAAAAACACTTTTTGCACTTGTGTTAGTGTTGAAAACCACTTTTCGCACTTGTATTGGTGCAGGAAACCACTTTTGCACTTGCATTAGTGTGGAAAAACCACTTTTCGCACTTGTGTTAGTGTTGAAAAACCACTTTCCGCACTTGTGTTAGTGTTGAAAAACCACTTTTCGCACTTGTGTTGGTGCAGGAAACCACTTTTGCACTTGTATTAGTGTGGAAAAAACACTTTTTGCACTTGTGTTAGTGTTGAAAAACCACTTTTCGCACTTGTGTTAGTGTTGAAAAACCACTTTTCGCACTTGTGTTGGTGCAGGAAACCACTTTTGCACTTGTATTAGTGTGGAAAAAACCACTTTTCGCACTTGTGTTAGTGTTGAAAAACCACTTTTCGCACTTGTGTTAGTGTTGAAAAAACACTTTTGCACTTGTGTTAGTGTGGAAAAACCACTTTTCGCACTTGTGTTAGTGTTGAAAAACCACTTTTCGCACTTGTGTTAGTGTTGAAAAACCACTTTTCGCACTTGTGTTGGTGCAGGAAACCACTTTTGCACTTGTATTAGTGTGGAAAAACACTTTTTGCACTTGTGTTAGTGTTGAAAAACCAATTTTCGCACTTGTGTTAGTGTTGAAAAAGCACTTTTCGCACTTGTGTTGGTGCAGGAAACCACTTTTGCACTTGTATTAGTGTGGAAAAAACACTTTTTGCACTTGTGTTAGTGTTGAAAAACCACTTTTCGCACTTGTGTTAGTGTTGAAAAAGCACTTTTCGCACTTGTGTTGGTGCAGGAAACCACTTTTGCACTTGTATTAGTGTGGAAAAAACACTTTTTGCACTTGTGATATGTTGAAAAACCACTTTTCGCACTTGTGTTAGTGTTGAAAAACCAGTTTTCGCACTTGTATTGGTGCAGGAAACCACTTTTGCACTTGTATTAGTGTGGAAAAACCACTTTTCGCACTTGTGTTAGTGTTGAAAAACCACTTTTCGCACTTGTGTTAGTGTTGAAAAACCACTTTTCGCACTTGTGTTGGTGCAGGAAACCACTATTGCAATTGTATTAGTGTGGAAAAACCACTTTTCGCACTTGTGTTAGTGTTGAAAAACCACTTTTCGCACTTGAGTTAGTGTTGAAATACCACTTTTCGCACATGTGTTAGTGTTGACAAACCACTTTTCGCACTTGTGTTGGTGCAGGAAACCACTTTTGCACTTGTATTAGTGTGGAAAAAACACTTTTTGCACTTGTGATAATGTTGAAAAACCACTTTTCGCACTTGTGTTAGTGTTGAAAAACCACTTTTCACACTTGTGTTGGTGCAGGAAACCACTTTTGCACTTGTATTAGTGTGGAAAAAACACTTTTTGCACTTGTGATAGTGTTGAAAAACCATTTTTCGCACTTATGTTAGTGTTGAAAAACCACTTTTCGCACTTGTGTTGGTGCAGGAAACCACGTTTGCACTTGTATTAGTGTGGAAAAACCACTTTTCGCACTTGTGTTAGTGTTGAAAAACCACTTTTCGAACTTGTGTTGGTGCAGGAAACCACTTTTGCACTTGTATTAGTGTGGAAAAAACACTTTTTGCACTTGTGATAGTGTTGAAAAACCACTTTTCGCACTTGTGTTAGTGTTGAAAAACCACTTTTCGCACTTGTGTTGGTGCAGGAAACCACTTTTGCAATTGTATTAGTGTGGAAAAACCACTTTTCGCACTTGTGTTAGTGTTGAAAAACCACTTTTTGCACTTGTGTTAGTGTTGAAATACCACTTTTCGCACTTGTGTTAGTGTTGAAAAACCACTTTTCGCACTTGTGTTAGTGTTGAAAAACCACTTTTCGCACTTGTGTTGGTGCAGGAAACCACTTTTGCACTTGTATTAGTGTGGGAAAAACACTTTTTGCACTTGTGTTAGTGTTGAAAACCACTTTTCGCACTTTTATTGGTGCAGGAAACCACTTTTGCACTTGTATTAGTGTGGGTGGAAAAACCACTTTTCGCACTTGTGTTAGTGTGAAAAACCACTTTCCGCACTTGTGTTAGTGTTGAAAAACCACTTTTCGCACTTGTGTTGGTGCAGGAAACCACTTTTGCACTTGTATTGGTGTGGAAAAAACACTTTTTGCACTTGTGTTAGTGTTGAAAAACCACTTTTCGCACTTGTGTTAGTGTTGAAAAACCACTTTTCGCACTTGTGTTGGTGCAGGAAACCACTTTTGCACTTGTATTAGTGTGGAAAAAACCACTTTTCGCACTTGTGTTAGTGTTGAAAAACCACTTTTCGCACTTGTGTTAGTGTTGAAAACCACTTTTGCACTTGTGTTAGTGTGGAAAAACCACTTTTCGCACTTGTGTTAGTGTGAAAAACCACTTTTCGCACTTGTGTTAGTGTTGAAAAACCACTTTTCGCACTTGTGTTGGTGCAGGAAACCACTTTTGCACTTGTATTAGTGTGGAAAAACACTTTTTGCACTTGTGTTAGTGTTGAAAAACCACTTTTCGCACTTGTGTTAGTGTTGAAAAAGCACTTTTCGCACTTGTGTTGGTGCAGGAAAGCCACTTTTGCACTTGATATTAGTGTGGAAAAAACACTTTTTGCACTTGTGTTAGTGTTGAAAAACCACTTTTCGCACTTGTGTTAGTGTTGAAAAAGCACTTTTCGCACTTGTGTTGGTGCAGGAAACCACTTTTGCACTTGTATTAGTGTGGAAAAAACACTTTTTGCACTTGTGATATGTTGAAAAACCACTTTTCGCACTTGTGTTAGTGTTGAAAAACCAGTTTTCGCACTTGTATTGGTGCAGGAAACCACTTTTGCACTTGTATTAGTGTGGAAAACCACTTTTCGCACTTGTGTTAGTGTTGAAAAACCACTTTTCGCACTTGGTTAGTGTTGAAAACCACTTTTCGCACTTGTGTTGGTGCAGGAAACCACTATTGCAATTGTATTAGTGTGGAAAAACCACTTTTCGCACTTGTGTTAGTGTTGAAAAACCACTTTTCGCACTTGAGTTAGTGTTGAAATACCACTTTTCGCACTTGTGTTAGTGTTGACAACCACTTTTCGCACTTGTGTTGGTGCAGGAAACCACTTTTTGCACTTGTATTAGTGTGGAAAAACACTTTTTGCACTTGTGATAATGTTGAAAAACCACTTTTCGCACTTGTGTTAGTGTTGAAAAACCACTTTTCACACTTGTGTTGGTGCAGGAAACCACTTTTGCACTTGTATTAGTGTGGAAAAAACACTTTTTGCACTTGTGATAGTGTTGAAAAAACCATTTTTCGCACTTATGTTAGTGTTGAAAAACCACTTTTCGCACTTGTGTTGGTGCAGGAAACCACGTTTGCACTTGTATTAGTGTGGAAAAACCACTTTTCGCACTTGTGTTAGTGTTGAAAAACCACTTTTCGCACTTGTGTTAGTGTTGAAAAACCACTTTTCGCACTTGTGTTAGTGTTGAAAAACCACTTTTCGCACTTGTGTTGGTGCAGGAAACCACTTTTGCACTTGTATTAGTGTGGAAAAAACACTTTTTGCACTTGTGATAGTGTTGAAAAACCACTTTTCGCACTTGTGTTAGTGTTGAAAAACCACTTTTTGCACTTGTGATAGTGTTGAAAAACCACTTTTGCACTTGTATTAGTGTGGAAAAACCACTTTTCGCACTTGTGTTAGTGTTGAAAAACCACTTTTTGCACTTCTGATAGTGTTGAAAAACCACTTTTGCACTTGTATTAGTGTGGAAAAACCACTTTTCGCACTTGTGTTAGTGTTGAAAAACCACTTTTTGCACTTGTGTTAGTGTTGAAAAACCACTTTTCGCACTTGTGATAGTGTTGAAAAACCACTTTTGCACTTGTATTAGTGTGGAAAAACCACTTTTCGCACTTGTGTTAGTGTTGAAAAACCACTTTTCGCACTTGTGTTAGTGTTGAAAAACCACTTTTCGCACTTGTGTTGGTGCAGGAAACCACTTTTGCACTTGTATTTGTGTGGAAAAAACACTTTTTGCACTTGTGATAGTGTTGAAAAACCACTTTTCGCACTTGTGTTAGTGTTGAAAAACCACTTTTCGCACTTGTGTTAGTGTTGAAAAACCACTTTTCGCACTTGTGTTGGTGCAGGAAACCACTTTTGCACTTGTATTAGTGTGGAAAAAACACTTTTTGCACTTGTGATAGTGTTGAAAAACCACTTTTCGCACTTGTGTTAGTGTTGAAAAACCACTTTTTGCACTTGTGATAGTGTTGAAAAACCACTTTTGCACTTGTATTAGTGTAGAAAAACCACTTTTCGCACTTGTGTTAGTGTTGAAAAACCACTTTTCGCACTTGTGTTAGTGTTGAAAAACCACTTTTCGCACTTGTGTTGGTGCAGGAAACCACTTTTGCACTTGTATTAGTGTGGAAAAAACACTTTTTGCACTTGTGATAGTGTTGAAAAACCACTTTTCGCACTTGTGTTAGTGTTGAAAAACCTCTTTTTGCACTTGTGATAGTGTTGAAAAACCACTTTTGCACTTGTATTAGTGTGGAAAAACCACTTTTCGCACTTGTGTTAGTGTTGAAAAACCATATTCCGCACTTGTGTTGTGGAGGAAACCACTTTTGCACTTGTATTAGTGTGGAAAAAACAGTTTTTGCACTTGTGTTAGTGTTGAAAAACCACTTTTCGCACTTGTGTTAGTGTTGAAAAACCACTTTTCGCACTTGTGTTGGTGCAGGAAACCACTTTTGCACTTGCATTAGTGTGGAAAAAACACTTTTTGCACTTGTGATAGTGTTGAAAAACCACTTTTGCACTTGTATTAGTGTGGAAAAACCACTTTTCGCACTTGTGTTAGTGTTGAAAAACCACTTTTCGCACTTGTGTTAGTGTTGAAAAACCACTTTTCGCACTTGTGTTGGTGCAGGAAACCACTTTTGCACTTGTATTTGTGTGGAAAAAACACTTTTTGCACTTGTGATAGTGTTGAAAAACCACTTTTCGCACTTGTGTTAGTGTTGAAAAACCACTTTTCGCACTTGTGTTAGTGTTGAAAAACCACTTTTCGAACTTGTGTTGGTGCAGGAAACCACTTTTGCACTTGTATTAGTGTGGAAAAACCACTTTTCGCACTTGTGTTAGTGTTGAAAAACCACTTTTCGCACTTGTGTTAGTGTTGAAATACCACTTTTCGCACTTGTGTTAGTGTTGAAAAACCACTTTTCGCACTTGTGTTAGTGTTGAAAAACCACTTTTCGCACTTGTGTTGGTGCAGGAAACCACTTTTGCACTTGTATTAGTGTGGGAAAAACACTTTTTGCACTTGTGTTAGTGTTGAAAACCACTTTTCGCACTTGTATTGGTGCAGGAAACCACTTTTGCACTTGTATTAGTGTGGAAAAACCACTTTTCGCACTTGTGTTAGTGTTGAAAAACCACTTTCCGCACTTGTGTTAGTGTTGAAAAACCACTTTTCGCACTTGTGTTGGTGCAGGAAACCACTTTTGCACTTGTATTAGTGTGGAAAAAACACTTTTTGCACTTGTGTTAGTGTTGAAAAACCACTTTTCGCACTTGTGTTAGTGTTGAAAAACCACTTTTCGTACTTGTGTTGGTGCAGGAAACCACTTTTGCACTTGTATTAGTGTGGAAAAAACCACTTTTCGCACTTGTGTTAGTGTTGAAAAACCACTTTTCGCACTTGTGTTAGTGTTGAAAAAACACTTTTGCACTTGTGTTAGTGTGGAAAAACCACTTTTCGCACTTGTGTTAGTGTTGAAAAACCACTTTTCGCACTTGTGTTAGTGTTGAAAAACCACTTTTCGCACTTGTGTTGGTGCAGGAAACCACTTTTGCACTTGTATTAGTGTGGAAAAACACTTTTTGCACTTGTGTTAGTGTTGAAAAACCAATTTTCGCACTTGTGTTAGTGTTGAAAAAGCACTTTTCGCACTTGTGTTGGTGCAGGAAACCACTTTTGCACTTGTATTAGTGTGGAAAAAACACTTTTTGCACTTGTGTTAGTGTTGAAAAACCACTTTTCGCACTTGTGTTAGTGTTGAAAAAGCACTTTTCGCACTTGTGTTGGTGCAGGAAACCACTTTTGCACTTGTATTAGTGTGGAAAAAACACTTTTTGCACTTGTGATATGTTGAAAAACCACTTTTCGCACTTGTGTTAGTGTTGAAAAACCAGTTTTCGCACTTGTATTGGTGCAGGAAACCACTTTTGCACTTGTATTAGTGTGGAAAAACCACTTTTCGCACTTGTGTTAGTGTTGAAAAACCACTTTTCGCACTTGTGTTAGTGTTGAAAAACCACTTTTCGCACTTGTGTTGGTGCAGGAAACCACTATTGCAATTGTATTAGTGTGGAAAAACCACTTTTCGCACTTGTGTTAGTGTTGAAAAACCACTTTTCGCACTTGAGTTAGTGTTGAAATACCACTTTTCGCACTTGTGTTAGTGTTGACAAACCACTTTTCGCACTTGTGTTGGTGCAGGAAACCACTTTTGCACTTGTATTAGTGTGGAAAAAACACTTTTTGCACTTGTGATAATGTTGAAAAACCACTTTTCGCACTTGTGTTAGTGTTGAAAAACCACTTTTCACACTTGTGTTGGTGCAGGAAACCACTTTTGCACTTGTATTAGTGTGGAAAAAACACTTTTTGCACTTGTGATAGTGTTGAAAAACCATTTTTCGCACTTATGTTAGTGTTGAAAAACCACTTTTCGCACTTGTGTTGGTGCAGGAAACCACGTTTGCACTTGTATTAGTGTGGAAAAACCACTTTTCGCACTTGTGTTAGTGTTGAAAAACCACTTTTCGCACTTGTGTTAGTGTTGAAAAACCACTTTTCGCACTTGTGTTAGTGTTGAAAAACCACTTTTCGCACTTGTGTTGGTGCAGGAAACCACTTTTGCACTTGTATTAGTGTGGAAAAAACACTTTTTGCACTTGTGATAGTGTTGAAAAACCACTTTTCGCACTTGTGTTAGTGTTGAAAAACCACTTTTTGCACTTGTGATAGTGTTGAAAAACCACTTTTGCACTTGTATTAGTGTGGAAAAACCACTTTTCGCACTTGTGTTAGTGTTGAAAAACCACTTTTTGCACTTCTGATAGTGTTGAAAAACCACTTTTGCACTTGTATTAGTGTGGAAAAACCACTTTTCGCACTTGTGTTAGTGTTGAAAAACCACTTTTTGCACTTGTGTTAGTGTTGAAAAACCACTTTTCGCACTTGTGATAGTGTTGAAAAACCACTTTTGCACTTGTATTAGTGTGGAAAAACCACTTTTCGCACTTGTGTTAGTGTTGAAAAACCACTTTTCGCACTTGTGTTAGTGTTGAAAAACCACTTTTCGCACTTGTGTTGGTGCAGGAAACCACTTTTGCACTTGTATTTGTGTGGAAAAAACACTTTTTGCACTTGTGATAGTGTTGAAAAACCACTTTTCGCACTTGTGTTAGTGTTGAAAAACCACTTTTCGCACTTGTGTTAGTGTTGAAAAACCACTTTTCGCACTTGTGTTGGTGCAGGAAACCACTTTTGCACTTGTATTAGTGTGGAAAAAACACTTTTTGCACTTGTGATAGTGTTGAAAAACCACTTTTCGCACTTGTGTTAGTGTTGAAAAACCACTTTTTGCACTTGTGATAGTGTTGAAAAACCACTTTTGCACTTGTATTAGTGTGGAAAAACCACTTTTCGCACTTGTGTTAGTGTTGAAAAACCACTTTTCGCACTTGTGTTAGTGTTGAAAAACCACTTTTCGCACTTGTGTTGGTGCAGGAAACCACTTTTGCACTTGTATTAGTGTGGAAAAAACACTTTTTGCACTTGTGATAGTGTTGAAAAACCACTTTTCGCACTTGTGTTAGTGTTGAAAAACCTCTTTTTGCACTTGGGATAGTGTTGAAAAACCACTTTTGCACTTGTATTAGTGTGGAAAAACCACTTTTCGCACTTGTGTTAGTGTTGAAAAACCATATTCCGCACTTGTGTTGGTGGAGGAAACCACTTTTGCACTTGTATTAGTGTGGAAAAAACACTTTTTGCACTTGTGTTAGTGTTGAAAAACCACTTTTCGCACTTGTGTTAGTGTTGAAAAACCACTTTTCGCACTTGTGTTGGTGCAGGAAACCACTTTTGCACTTGCATTAGTGTGGAAAAAACACTTTTTGCACTTGTGATAGTGTTGTAAAACCACTTTTCGCATTTGTGTTAGTGTTGAAAAACCACTTTTCGCACTTGTGATGGTGCAGGAAACCACTTTTGCACTTGTATTAGTGTGGAAAAACCACTTTTCGCACTTGTGTTAGTGTTGAAAAACACTTTTCGCTCTTGTGTTAGTGTAGAAAAACCACTTTTCGCACTTGTGTTAGTGTTGAAAAAACACTTTTCGCACTTGTGTTGGTGCAGGAAACCACTTTTGCACTTGTATTAGTGTGGAAAAAACACTTTTTGCACTTGTGTTAGTGTTGAAAAACCACTTTTCGCACTTGTGTTGGTGCAGGAAACCACTTTTGCACTTGTATTAGTGTGGAAAAAACACTTTTTGCACTTGTGATAGTGTTGAAAAACCACTTTTCGCACTTGTGTTAGTGTTGAAAAACCACTTTTCGCACTTGTGTTGGTGCAGGAAACCACTTTTGCACTTGTATTAGTGTGGAAAAACCACTTTTCGCACTTGTGTTAGTGTTGAAAAAACATTTTTCGCACTTGTGTTAGTGTTGAAAAACCACTTTTCGCACTTGTGTTAGTGTTGAAAAACCACTTTTCGCACTTGTGTTGGTGCAGGAAACCACTTTTGCACTTGTATTAGTGTGGAAAAAACACTTTTTGAACTTGTGTTAGTGTTGAAAAACCACTTTTCGCACTTGTGTTAGTGTTGAAAAACCACTTTTCGCACTTGTGTTAGTGTTGAAATACCACTTTTCGCACTTGTGTTAGTGTTGAAAAACCACTTTTCGCACTTGTGTTGGTGCAGGAAACCACTTTTGCACTTGTATTAGTGTGGAAAAAACACTTTTTGCACTTGTGTTAGTGTTGAAAAACCACTTTTCGCACTTGTGTTAGTGTGGAAAAACCACTTTTCGCACTTGTGTTAGTGTTGAAAAACCACTTTTCGCACTTATGTTAGTGTTGAAAAACCACTTTTCGCACTTGTGTTGGTGCAGGAAACCACTTTTGCACTTGTATTAGTGTGGAAAAACCACTTTTCGCACTTGTGTTAGTGTTGAAAAACCACTTTTCGCACTTGTGTTAGTGTTGAAAAACCACTTTTCGCACTTGTGTTAGTGTTGAAAAACCACTTTTCACACTTGTGTTGGTGCAGGAAACCACTTTTGCACTTGTATTAGTGTGGAAAAAACACTTTTTGCACTTGTGTTAGTGTTGAAAAACCACTTTTCGCACTTGTGTTAGTGTTGAAAAACCACTTTTCGCACTTGTGTTAGTGCAGGAAACCACTTTTGCACTTGTATTAGTGTGGAAAAAACACTTTTTTCACTTGTGATAGTGTTGATAAACCACTTTCGCACTTGTGTTCGTGTTGAAAAACCACTTTACGCACTTGTGTTATTGTTGAAAAACCACATTTCGCACTTGTATTGGTGCAGGAAACCACTTTTGCACTTGTGTTTGTGTTGAAAAACCACTTTTCGCACTTGTGTTAGTGTTGAAAAACCACTTTTCGCACTTGTGTTGGTGCAGTAAACCACTTTTGCACTTGTATTAGTGTGGAAAAAACACTTTTTGCACTTGTGATAGTGTTGAAAAACCACTTTTCGCACTTGTGTTAGTGTTTAAAAACCACTTTTCGCACTTGTGTTGGTGCAGGAAACCACTTTTGCACTTGTATTAGTGTGGAAAACCACTTTTCGCACTTGTGTTAGTGTTGAAAAACCACTTTTCGCACTTGTGTTAGTGTTGAAAAACCACTTTTCGCACTTGTGTTGGTGCAGGAAACCACTTTTGCACTTGTATTAGTGTGGAAAAAACACTTTTTGCACTTGTGATAGTGTTGAAAAACCACTTTTGCACTTGTATTAGTGTGGAAAAAACACTTTTTGCACTTGTGATAGTTTTGAAAAACCACTTTTGCACTTGTATTAGTGTGGAAAAAACACTTTTTGCACTTGTGTTAGTGTTGAAAAACCACTTTTCGCACTTGTGTTAGTGTTGAAAAACCACTTTTCGCACTTGTGTTGGTGCAGGAAACCACTATTGCAATTGTATTAGTGTGGAAAAACCACTTTTCGCACTTGTGTTAGTGTTGAAAAACCACTTTTCGCACTTGAGTTAGTGTTGAAATACCACTTTTCGCACTTGTGTTAGTGTTGACAAACCACTTTTCGCACTTGTGTTGGTGCAGGAAACCACTTTTGCACTTGTATTAGTGTGGAAAAAACACTTTTTGCACTTGTGATAATGTTGAAAAACCACTTTTCGCACTTGTGTTAGTGTTGAAAAACCACTTTTCACACTTGTGTTGGTGCAGGAAACCACTTTTGCACTTGTATTAGTTTGGAAAAAACACTTTTTGCACTTGTGATAGTGTTGAAAAACCATTTTTCGCACTTATGTTAGTGTTGAAAAACCACTTTTCGCACTTGTGTTGGTGCAGGAAACCACGTTTGCACTTGTATTAGTGTGGAAAAACCACTTTTCGCACTTGTGTTAGTGTTGAAAAACCACTTTTCGCACTTGTGTTAGTGTTGAAAAACCACTTTTCGCACTTGTGTTAGTGTTGAAAAACCACTTCTCGCACTTGTGTTGGTGCAGGAAACCACTTTTGCACTTGTATTAGTGTGGAAAAAACACTTTTTGCACTTGTGATAGTGTTGAAAAACCACTTTTCGCACTTGTGTTAGTGTTGAAAAACCACTTTTTGCACTTGTGATAGTGTTGAAAAACCACTTTTGCACTTGTATTAGTGTGGAAAAACCACTTTTCGCACTTGTGTTAGTGTTGAAAAAACACTTTTTGCACTTCTGATAGTGTTGAAAAACCACTTTTGCACTTGTATTAGTGTGGAAAAACCACTTTTCGCACTTGTGTTAGTGTTGAAAAACCACTTTTTGCACTTGTGTTAGTGTTGAAAAACCACTTTTCGCACTTGTGATAGTGTTGAAAAACCACTTTTGCACTTGTATTAGTGTGGAAAAACCACTTTTCGCACTTGTGTTAGTGTTGAAAAACCACTTTTCGCACTTGTGTTAGTGTTGAAAAACCACTTTTCGCACTTGTGTTGGTGCAGGAAACCACTTTTGCACTTGTATTTGTGTGGAAAAAACACTTTTTGCACTTGTGATAGTGTTGAAAAACCACTTTTCGCACTTGTGTTAGTGTTGAAAAACCACTTTTCGCACTTGTGTTAGTGTTGAAAAACCACTTTTCGCACTTGTGTTGGTGCAGGAAACCACTTTTGCACTTGTATTAGTGTGGAAAAAACACTTTTTGCACTTGTGATAGTGTTGAAAAACCACTTTTCGCACTTGTGTTAGTGTTGAAAAACCACTTTTTGCACTTGTGATAGTGTTGAAAAACCACTTTTGCACTTGTATTAGTGTGGAAAAACCACTTTTCGCACTTGTGTTAGTGTTGAAAAACCACTTTTCGCACTTGTGTTAGTGTTGAAAAACCACTTTTCGCACTTGTGTTGGTGCAGGAAACCACTTTTGCACTTGTATTAGTGTGGAAAAAACACTTTTTGCACTTGTGATAGTTTTGAAAAACCACTTTTCGCACTTGTGTTAGTGTTGAAAAACCTCTTTTTGCACTTGTGATAGTGTTGAAAAACCACTTTTGCACTTGTATTAGTGTGGAAAAACCACTTTTCGCACTTGTGTTGGTGTTGAAAAACCATATTCCGCACTTGTGTTGGTGGAGGAAACCACTTTTGCACTTGTATTAGTGTGGAAAAAACACTTTTTGCACTTGTGTTAGTGTTGAAAAACCACTTTTCGCACTTGTGTTAGTGTTGAAAAACCACTTTTCGCACTTGTGTTGGTGCAGGAAACCACTTTTGCACTTGTATTAGTGTGGAAAAAACACTTTTTGCACTTGTGATAATGTTGAAAAACCACTTTTCGCACTTGTGTTAGTGTTGAAAAACCACTTTTCACACTTGTGTTGGTGCAGGAAACCACTTTTGCACTTGTATTAGTGTGGAAAAAACACTTTTTGCACTTGTGATAGTGTTGAAAAACCATTTTTCGCACTTATGTTAGTGTTGAAAAACCACTTTTCGCACTTGTGTTGGTGCAGGAAACCACGTTTGCACTTGTATTAGTGTGGAAAAACCACTTTTCGCACTTGTGTTAGTGTTGAAAAACCACTTTTCGCACTTGTGTTAGTGTTGAAAAACCACTTTTCGCACTTGTGTTAGTGTTGAAAAACCACTTCTCGCACTTGTGTTGGTGCAGGAAACCACTTTTGCACTTGTATTAGTGTGGAAAAAACACTTTTTGCACTTGTGATAGTGTTGAAAAACCACTTTTCGCACTTGTGTTAGTGTTGAAAAACCACTTTTTGCACTTGTGATAGTGTTGAAAAACCACTTTTGCACTTGTATTAGTGTGGAAAAACCACTTTTCGCACTTGTGTTAGTGTTGAAAAAACACTTTTTGCACTTCTGATAGTGTTGAAAAACCACTTTTGCACTTGTATTAGTGTGGAAAAACCACTTTTCGCACTTGTGTTAGTGTTGAAAAACCACTTTTTGCACTTGTGTTAGTGTTGAAAAACCACTTTTCGCACTTGTGATAGTGTTGAAAAACCACTTTTGCACTTGTATTAGTGTGGAAAAACCACTTTTCGCACTTGTGTTAGTGTTGAAAAACCACTTTTCGCACTTGTGTTAGTGTTGAAAAACCACTTTTCGCACTTGTGTTGGTGCAGGAAACCACTTTTGCACTTGTATTTGTGTGGAAAAAACACTTTTTGCACTTGTGATAGTGTTGAAAAACCACTTTTCGCACTTGTGTTAGTGTTGAAAAACCACTTTTCGCACTTGTGTTAGTGTTGAAAAACCACTTTTCGCACTTGTGTTGGTGCAGGAAACCACTTTTGCACTTGTATTAGTGTGGAAAAAACACTTTTTGCACTTGTGATAGTGTTGAAAAACCACTTTTCGCACTTGTGTTAGTGTTGAAAAACCACTTTTTGCACTTGTGATAGTGTTGAAAAACCACTTTTGCACTTGTATTAGTGTGGAAAAACCACTTTTCGCACTTGTGTTAGTGTTGAAAAACCACTTTTCGCACTTGTGTTAGTGTTGAAAAACCACTTTTCGCACTTGTGTTGGTGCAGGAAACCACTTTTGCACTTGTATTAGTGTGGAAAAAACACTTTTTGCACTTGTGATAGTGTTGAAAAACCACTTTTCGCACTTGTGTTAGTGTTGAAAAACCTCTTTTTGCACTTGTGATAGTGTTGAAAAACCACTTTTGCACTTGTATTAGTGTGGAAAAACCACTTTTCGCACTTGTGTTGGTGTTGAAAAACCATATTCCGCACTTGTGTTGGTGGAGGAAACCACTTTTGCACTTGTATTAGTGTGGAAAAAACACTTTTTGCACTTGTGTTAGTGTTGAAAAACCACTTTTCGCACTTGTGTTAGTGTTGAAAAACCACTTTTCGCACTTGTGTTGGTGCAGGAAACCACGTTTGCACTTGTATTAGTGTGGAAAAACCACTTTTCGCACTTGTGTTAGTGTTGAAAAACCACTTTTCGCACTTGTGTTAGTGTTGAAAAACCACTTTTCGCACTTGTGTTAGTGTTGAAAAACCACTTCTCGCACTTGTGTTGGTGCAGGAAACCACTTTTGCACTTGTATTAGTGTGGAAAAACCACTTTTCGCACTTGTGTTGGTGTTGAAAAACCACTTTTCACACTTGTGTTGGTGCAGGAAACCACTTTTGCACTTGTATTAGTGTGGAAAAAACACTTTTTGCACTTGTGATAGTGTTGAAAAACCATTTTTCGCACTTATGTTAGTGTTGAAAAACCACTTTTCGCACTTGTGTTGGTGCAGGAAACCACGTTTGCACTTGTATTAGTGTGGAAAAACCACTTTTCGCACTTGTGTTAGTGTTGAAAAACCACTTTTCGCACTTGTGTTAGTGTTGAAAAACCACTTTTCGCACTTGTGTTAGTGTTGAAAAACCACTTCTCGCACTTGTGTTGGTGCAGGAAACCACTTTTGCACTTGTATTAGTGTGGAAAAAACACTTTTTGCACTTGTGATAGTGTTGAAAAACCACTTTTCGCACTTGTGTTAGTGTTGAAAAACCACTTTTTGCACTTGTGATAGTGTTGAAAAACCACTTTTGCACTTGTATTAGTGTGGAAAAACCACTTTTCGCACTTGTGTTAGTGTTGAAAAAACACTTTTTGCACTTCTGATAGTGTTGAAAAACCACTTTTGCACTTGTATTAGTGTGGAAAAACCACTTTTCGCACTTGTGTTAGTGTTGAAAAACCACTTTTTGCACTTGTGTTAGTGTTGAAAAACCACTTTTCGCACTTGTGATAGTGTTGAAAAACCACTTTTGCACTTGTATTAGTGTGGAAAAACCACTTTTCGCACTTGTGTTAGTGTTGAAAAACCACTTTTCGCACTTGTGTTAGTGTTGAAAAACCACTTTTCGCACTTGTGTTGGTGCAGGAAACCACTTTTGCACTTGTATTTGTGTGGAAAAAACACTTTTTGCACTTGTGATAGTGTTGAAAAACCACTTTTCGCACTTGTGTTAGTGTTGAAAAACCACTTTTCGCACTTGTGTTAGTGTTGAAAAACCACTTTTCGCACTTGTGTTGGTGCAGGAAACCACTTTTGCACTTGTATTAGTGTGGAAAAAACACTTTTTGCACTTGTGATAGTGTTGAAAAACCACTTTTCGCACTTGTGTTAGTGTTGAAAAACCACTTTTTGCACTTGTGATAGTGTTGAAAAACCACTTTTGCACTTGTATTAGTGTGGAAAAACCACTTTTCGCACTTGTGTTAGTGTTGAAAAACCACTTTTCGCACTTGTGTTAGTGTTGAAAAACCACTTTTCGCACTTGTGTTGGTGCAGGAAACCACTTTTGCACTTGTATTAGTGTGGAAAAAACACTTTTTGCACTTGTGATAGTGTTGAAAAACCACTTTTCGCACTTGTGTTAGTGTTGAAAAACCTCTTTTTGCACTTGTGATAGTGTTGAAAAACCACTTTTGCACTTGTATTAGTGTGGAAAAACCACTTTTCGCACTTGTGTTGGTGTTGAAAAACCATATTCCGCACTTGTGTTGGTGGAGGAAACCACTTTTGCACTTGTATTAGTGTGGAAAAAACACTTTTTGCACTTGTGTTAGTGTTGAAAAACCACTTTTCGCACTTGTGTTAGTGTTGAAAAACCACTTTTCGCACTTGTGTTGGTGCAGGAAACCACTTTTGCACTTGCATTAGTGTGGAAAAAACACTTTTTGCACTTGTGATAGTGTTGTAAAACCACTTTTCGCATTTGTGTTAGTGTTGAAAAACCACTTTTCGCACTTGTGATGGTGCAGGAAACCACTTTTGCACTTGTATTAGTGTGGAAAAACCACTTTTCGCACTTGTGTTAGTGTTGAAAAACACTTTTCGCTCTTGTGTTAGTGTAGAAAAACCACTTTTCGCACTTGTGTTAGTGTTGAAAAAACACTTTTCGCACTTGTGTTGGTGCAGGAAACCACTTTTGCACTTGTATTAGTGTGGAAAAAACACTTTTTGCACTTGTGTTAGTGTTGAAAAACCACTTTTCGCACTTGTGTTGGTGCAGGAAACCACTTTTGCACTTGTATTAGTGTGGAAAAAACACTTTTTGCACTTGTGATAGTGTTGAAAAACCACTTTTCGCACTTGTGTTAGTGTTGAAAAACCACTTTTCGCACTTGTGTTGGTGCAGGAAACCACTTTTGCACTTGTATTAGTGTGGAAAAACCACTTTTCGCACTTGTGTTAGTGTTGAAAAAACATTTTTCGCACTTGTGTTAGTGTTGAAAAACCACTTTTCGCACTTGTGTTAGTGTTGAAAAACCACTTTTCGCACTTGTGTTGGTGCAGGAAACCACTTTTGCACTTGTATTAGTGTGGAAAAAACACTTTTTGAACTTGTGTTAGTGTTGAAAAACCACTTTTCGCACTTGTGTTAGTGTTGAAAAACCACTTTTCGCACTTGTGTTAGTGTTGAAATACCACTTTTCGCACTTGTGTTAGTGTTGAAAAACCACTTTTCGCACTTGTGTTGGTGCAGGAAACCACTTTTGCACTTGTATTAGTGTGGAAAAAACACTTTTTGCACTTGTGTTAGTGTTGAAAAACCACTTTTCGCACTTGTGTTAGTGTTGAAAAACCACTTTTCGCACTTGTGTTGGTGCAGGAAACCACTTTTGCACTTGTATTAGTGTGGAAAAACCACTTTTCGCACTTGTGTTAGTGTTGAAAAACCACTTTTCGCACTTATGTTAGTGTTGAAAAACCACTTTTCGCACTTGTGTTGGTGCAGGAAACCACTTTTGCACTTGTATTAGTGTGGAAAAACCACTTTTCGCACTTGTGTTAGTGTTGAAAAACCACTTTTCGCACTTGTGTTAGTGTTGAAAAACCACTTTTCGCACTTGTGTTAGTGTTGAAAAACCACTTTTCACACTTGTGTTGGTGCAGGAAACCACTTTTGCACTTGTATTAGTGTGGAAAAAACACTTTTTGCACTTGTGTTAGTGTTGAAAAACCACTTTTCGCACTTGTGTTAGTGTTGAAAAACCACTTTTCGCACTTGTGTTAGTGCAGGAAACCACTTTTGCACTTGTATTAGTGTGGAAAAAACACTTTTTTCACTTGTGATAGTGTTGAAAAACCACTTTCGCACTTGTGTTCGTGTTGAAAAACCACTTTACGCACTTGTGTTAGTGTTGAAAAACCACATTTCGCACTTGTATTGGTGCAGTAAACCACTTTTGCACTTGTGTTTGTGTTGAAAAACCACTTTTCGCACTTGTGTTAGTGTTGAAAAACCACTTTTCGCACTTGTGTTAGTGTTTAAAAACCACTTTTCGCACTTGTGTTAGTGTTGAAAAACCACTTTTTGCACTTGTGATAGTGTTGAAAAACCACTTTTGCACTTGTATTAGTGTGGAAAAACCACTTTTCGCACTTGTGTTAGTGTTGAAAAACCACTTTTCGCACTTGTGTTAGTGTGGAAAAAACACTTTTTGCACTTGTGATAGTGTTGAAAAACCACTTTTCGCACTTGTGTTGGTGCAGGAAACCACTTTTGCACTTGTATTAGTGTGGAAAAAACACTTTTTGCACTTGTGATAGTGTTGAAAAACCACTTTTCGCACTTGTGTTAGTGTTGAAAAACCACTTTTCGCACTTGTGTTAGTGTTGAAAAACCACTTTTCGCACTTGTGTTGGTGCAGGAAACCACTTTTGCACTTGTATTAGTGTGGAAAAAACCACTTTTCGCACTTGTGTTAGTGTTGAAAAACCACTTTTCGCACTTGTGTTAGTGTTGAAAAACCACTTTTGCACTTGTGTTAGTGTGGAAAAACCACTTTTCGCACTTGTGTTAGTGTTGAAAAACCACTTTTCGCACTTGTGTTGGTGCAGGAAACCACTTTTGCACTTGCATTAGTGTGGAAAAAACACTTTTTGCACTTGTGATAGTGTTGTAAAACCACTTTTCGCATTTGTGTTAGTGTTGAAAAACCACTTTTCGCACTTGTGATGGTGCAGGAAACCACTTTTGCACTTGTATTAGTGTGGAAAAACCACTTTTCGCACTTGTGTTAGTGTTGAAAAACACTTTTCGCTCTTGTGTTAGTGTAGAAAAACCACTTTTCGCACTTGTGTTAGTGTTGAAAAAACACTTTTCGCACTTGTGTTGGTGCAGGAAACCACTTTTGCACTTGTATTAGTGTGGAAAAAACACTTTTTGCACTTGTGTTAGTGTTGAAAAACCACTTTTTGCACTTGTGTTGGTGCAGGAAACCACTTTTGCACTTGTATTAGTGTGGAAAAAACACTTTTTGCACTTGTGATAGTGTTGAAAAACCACTTTTCGCACTTGTGTTAGTGTTGAAAAACCACTTTTCGCACTTGTGTTAGTGTTGAAAAACCACTTTTCGCACTTGTGTTGGTGCAGGAAACCACTATTGCAATTGTATTAGTGTGGAAAAACCACTTTTCGCACTTGTGTTAGTGTTGAAAAAACATTTTTCGCACTTGTGTTAGTGTTGAAAAACCACTTTTCGCACTTGTGTTAGTGTTGAAAAACCACTTTTCGCACTTGTGTTGGTGCAGGAAACCACTTTTGCACTTGTATTAGTGTGGAAAAAACACTTTTTGCACTTGTGATAATGTTGAAAAACCACTTTTCGCACTTGTGTTAGTGTTGAAAAACCACTTTTCACACTTGTGTTGGTGCAGGAAACCACTTTTGCACTTGTATTAGTGTGGAAAAAACACTTTTTGCACTTGTGATAGTGTTGAAAAACCATTTTTCGCACTTATGTTAGTGTTGAAAAACCACTTTTCGCACCTGTGTTGGTGCAGGAAACCACGTTTGCACTTGTATTAGTGTGGAAAAACCACTTTTCGCACTTGTGTTAGTGTTGAAAAACCACTTTTCGCACTTGTGTTAGTGTTGAAAAACCACTTTTCGCACTTGTGTTAGTGTTGAAAAACCACTTCTCGCACTTGTGTTGGTGCAGGAAACCACTTTTGCACTTGTATTAGTGTGGAAAAAACACTTTTTGCACTTGTGATAGTGTTGAAAAACCACTTTTCGCACTTGTGTTAGTGTTGAAAAACCACTTTTTGCACTTGTGATAGTGTTGAAAAACCACTTTTGCACTTGTATTAGTGTGGAAAAACCACTTTTCGCACTTGTGTTAGTGTTGAAAAAACACTTTTTGCACTTCTGATAGTGTTGAAAAACCACTTTTGCACTTGTATTAGTGTGGAAAAACCACTTTTCGCACTTGTGTTAGTGTTGAAAAACCACTTTTTGCACTTGTGTTAGTGTTGAAAAACCACTTTTCGCACTTGTGATAGTGTTGAAAAACCACTTTTGCACTTGTATTAGTGTGGAAAAACCACTTTTCGCACTTGTGTTAGTGTTGAAAAACCACTTTTCGCACTTGTGTTAGTGTTGAAAAACCACTTTTCGCACTTGTGTTGGTGCAGGAAACCACTTTTGCACTTGTATTTGTGTGGAAAAAACACTTTTTGCACTTGTGATAGTGTTGAAAAACCACTTTTCGCACTTGTGTTAGTGTTGAAAAACCACTTTTCGCACTTGTGTTAGTGTTGAAAAACCACTTTTCGCACTTGTGTTGGTGCAGGAAACCACTTTTGCACTTGTATTAGTGTGGAAAAAACACTTTTTGCACTTGTGATAGTGTTGAAAAACCACTTTTCGCACTTGTGTTAGTGTTGAAAAACCACTTTTTGCACTTGTGATAGTGTTGAAAAACCACTTTTGCACTTGTATTAGTGTGGAAAAACCACTTTTCGCACTTGTGTTAGTGTTGAAAAACCACTTTTCGCACTTGTGTTAGTGTTGAAAAACCACTTTTCGCACTTGTGTTGGTGCAGGAAACCACTTTTGCACTTGTATTAGTGTGGAAAAAACACTTTTTGCACTTGTGATAGTGTTGAAAAACCACTTTTCGCACTTGTGTTAGTGTTGAAAAACCTCTTTTTGCACTTGTGATAGTGTTGAAAAACCACTTTTGCACTTGTATTAGTGTGGAAAAACCACTTTTCGCACTTGTGTTGGTGTTGAAAAACCATATTCCGCACTTGTGTTGGTGGAGGAAACCACTTTTGCACTTGTATTAGTGTGGAAAAAACACTTTTTGCACTTGTGTTAGTGTTGAAAAACCACTTTTCGCACTTGTGTTAGTGTTGAAAAACCACTTTTCGCACTTGTGTTGGTGCAGGAAACCACTTTTGCACTTGCATTAGTGTGGAAAAAACACTTTTTGCACTTGTGATAGTGTTGTAAAACCACTTTTCGCATTTGTGTTAGTGTTGAAAAACCACTTTTCGCACTTGTGATGGTGCAGGAAACCACTTTTGCACTTGTATTAGTGTGGAAAAACCACTTTTCGCACTTGTGTTAGTGTTGAAAAACACTTTTCGCTCTTGTGTTAGTGTAGAAAAACCACTTTTCGCACTTGTGTTAGTGTTGAAAAAACACTTTTCGCACTTGTGTTGGTGCAGGAAACCACTTTTGCACTTGTATTAGTGTGGAAAAAACACTTTTTGCACTTGTGTTAGTGTTGAAAAACCACTTTTCGCACTTGTGTTGGTGCAGGAAACCACTTTTGCACTTGTATTAGTGTGGAAAAAACACTTTTTGCACTTGTGATAGTGTTGAAAAACCACTTTTCGCACTTGTGTTAGTGTTGAAAAACCACTTTTCGCACTTGTGTTGGTGCAGGAAACCACTTTTGCACTTGTATTAGTGTGGAAAAACCACTTTTCGCACTTGTGTTAGTGTTGAAAAAACATTTTTCGCACTTGTGTTAGTGTTGAAAAACCACTTTTCGCACTTGTGTTAGTGTTGAAAAACCACTTTTCGCACTTGTGTTGGTGCAGGAAACCACTTTTGCACTTGTATTAGTGTGGAAAAAACACTTTTTGAACTTGTGTTAGTGTTGAAAAACCACTTTTCGCACTTGTGTTAGTGTTGAAAAACCACTTTTCGCACTTGTGTTAGTGTTGAAATACCACTTTTCGCACTTGTGTTAGTGTTGAAAAACCACTTTTCGCGCTTGTGTTGGTGCAGGAAACCACTTTTGCACTTGTATTAGTGTGGAAAAAACACTTTTTGCACTTGTGTTAGTGTTGAAAAACCACTTTTCGCACTTGTGTTAGTGTTGAAAAACCACTTTTCGCACTTGTGTTGGTGCAGGAAACCACTTTTGCACTTGTATTAGTGTGGAAAAACCACTTTTCGCACTTGTGTTAGTGTTGAAAAACCACTTTTCGCACTTATGTTAGTGTTGAAAAACCACTTTTCGCACTTGTGTTGGTGCAGGAAACCACTTTTGCACTTGTATTAGTGTGGAAAAACCACTTTTCGCACTTGTGTTAGTGTTGAAAAACCACTTTTCGCACTTGTGTTAGTGTTGAAAAACCACTTTTCGCACTTGTGTTAGTGTTGAAAAACCACTTTTCACACTTGTGTTGGTGCAGGAAACCACTTTTGCACTTGTATTAGTGTGGAAAAAACACTTTTTGCACTTGTGTTAGTGTTGAAAAACCACTTTTCGCACTTGTGTTAGTGTTGAAAAACCACTTTTCGCACTTGTGTTAGTGCAGGAAACCACTTTTGCACTTGTATTAGTGTGGAAAAAACACTTTTTTCACTTGTGATAGTGTTGAAAAACCACTTTCGCACTTGTGTTCGTGTTGAAAAACCACTTTACGCACTTGTGTTAGTGTTGAAAAACCACATTTCGCACTTGTATTGGTGCAGTAAACCACTTTTGCACTTGTGTTTGTGTTGAAAAACCACTTTTCGCACTTGTGTTAGTGTTGAAAAACCACTTTTCGCACTTGTGTTAGTGTTTAAAAACCACTTTTCGCACTTGTGTTAGTGTTGAAAAACCACTTTTTGCACTTGTGATAGTGTTGAAAAACCACTTTTGCACTTGTATTAGTGTGGAAAAACCACTTTTCGCACTTGTGTTAGTGTTGAAAAACCACTTTTCGCACTTGTGTTAGTGTGGAAAAAACACTTTTTGCACTTGTGATAGTGTTGAAAAACCACTTTTCGCACTTGTGTTGGTGCAGGAAACCACTTTTGCACTTGTATTAGTGTGGAAAAAACACTTTTTGCACTTGTGATAGTGTTGAAAAACCACTTTTCGCACTTGTGTTAGTGTTGAAAAACCACTTTTCGCACTTGTGTTAGTGTTGAAAAACCACTTTTCGCACTTGTGTTGGTGCAGGAAACCACTTTTGCACTTGTATTAGTGTGGAAAAAACCACTTTTCGCACTTGTGTTAGTGTTGAAAAACCACTTTTCGCACTTGTGTTAGTGTTGAAAAACCACTTTTGCACTTGTGTTAGTGTGGAAAAACCACTTTTCGCACTTGTGTTAGTGTTGAAAAACCACTTTTCGCACTTGTGTTGGTGCAGGAAACCACTTTTGCACTTGCATTAGTGTGGAAAAAACACTTTTTGCACTTGTGATAGTGTTGTAAAACCACTTTTCGCATTTGTGTTAGTGTTGAAAAACCACTTTTCGCACTTGTGATGGTGCAGGAAACCACTTTTGCACTTGTATTAGTGTGGAAAAACCACTTTTCGCACTTGTGTTAGTGTTGAAAAACACTTTTCGCTCTTGTGTTAGTGTAGAAAAACCACTTTTCGCACTTGTGTTAGTGTTGAAAAAACACTTTTCGCACTTGTGTTGGTGCAGGAAACCACTTTTGCACTTGTATTAGTGTGGAAAAAACACTTTTTGCACTTGTGTTAGTGTTGAAAAACCACTTTTTGCACTTGTGTTGGTGCAGGAAACCACTTTTGCACTTGTATTAGTGTGGAAAAAACACTTTTTGCACTTGTGATAGTGTTGAAAAACCACTTTTCGCACTTGTGTTAGTGTTGAAAAACCACTTTTCGCACTTGTGTTGGTGCAGGAAACCACTTTTGCACTTGTATTAGTGTGGAAAAACCACTTTTCGCACTTGTGTTAGTGTTGAAAAAACATTTTTCGCACTTGTGTTAGTGTTGAAATACCACTTTTCGCACTTGTGTTAGTGTTGAAAAACCACTTTTCGCACTTGTGTTGGTGCAGGAAACCACTTTTGCACTTGTATTCGTGTGGAAAAAACACTTTTTGCACTTGTGTTAGTGTTGAAAAACCACTTTTCGCACTTGTGTTAGTGTTGAAAAACCACTTTTCGCACTTGTGTTGGTGCAGGAAACCACTTTTGCACTTGTATTAGTGTGGAAAAACCACTTTTCGCACTTGTGTTAGTGTTGAAAAACCACTTTTCGCACTTATGTTAGTGTTGAAAAACCACTTTTCGCACTTGTGTTGGTGCAGGAAACCACTTTTGCACTTGTATTAGTGTGGAAAAACCACTTTTCGCACTTGTGTTAGTGTTGAAAAACCACTTTTCGCACTTGTGTTAGTGTTGAAAAACCACTTTTCGCACTTGTGTTAGTGTTGAAAAACCACTTTTCACACTTGTGTTGGTGCAGGAAACCACTTTTGCACTTGTATTAGTGTGGAAAAAACACTTTTTGCACTTGTGTTAGTGTTGAAAAACCACTTTTCGCACTTGTGTTAGTGTTGAAAAACCACTTTTCGCACTTGTGTTAGTGCAGGAAACCACTTTTGCACTTGTATTAGTGTGGAAAAAACACTTTTTTCACTTGTGATAGTGTTGAAAAACCACTTTCGCACTTGTGTTCGTGTTGAAAAACCACTTTACGCACTTGTGTTGGTGCAGGAAACCACATTTCGCACTTGTATTGGTGCAGGAAACCACTTTTGCACTTGTGTTTGTGTTGAAAAACCACTTTTCGCACTTGTGTTAGTGTTGAAAAACCACTTTTCGCACTTGTGTTGGTGCAGTAAACCACTTTTGCACTTGTATTAGTGTGGAAAAAACACTTTTTGCACTTGTGATAGTGTTGAAAAACCACTTTTCGCACTTGTGTTAGTGTTTAAAAACCACTTTTCGCACTTGTGTTAGTGTTGAAAAACCACTTTTTGCACTTGTGATAGTGTTGAAAAACCACTTTTGCACTTGTATTAGTGTGGAAAAACCACTTTTCGCACTTGTGTTAGTGTTGAAAAACCACTTTTCGCACTTGTGTTAGTGTGGAAAAAACACTTTTTGCACTTGTGATAGTGTTGAAAAACCACTTTTCGCACTTGTGTTGGTGCAGGAAACCACTTTTGCACTTGTATTAGTGTGGAAAAAACACTTTTTGCACTTGTGATAGTGTTGAAAAACCACTTTTCGCACTTGTGTTAGTGTTGAAAAACCACTTTTCGCACTTGTGTTAGTGTTGAAAAACCACTTTTCGCACTTGTGTTGGTGCAGGAAACCACTTTTGCACTTGTATTAGTGTGGAAAAAACCACTTTTCGCACTTGTGTTAGTGTTGAAAAACCACTTTTCGCACTTGTGTTAGTGTTGAAAAACCACTTTTGCACTTGTGTTAGTGTGGAAAAACCACTTTTCGCACTTGTGTTAGTGTTGAAAAACCACTTTTTGCACTTGTGATAGTGTTGAAAACCCACTTTTCGCACTTGTGTTAGTGTTGAAAAACCACTTTTTGCACTTGTGATAGTGTTGAAAAACCACTTTTGCACTTGTATTAGTGTGGAAAAACCACTTTTCGCACTTGTGTTAGTGTTGAAAAACCACTTTTTGCACTTGTGATAGTGTTGAAAAACCACTTTTGCACTTGTATTAGTGTGGAAAAACCACTTTTCGCACTTGTGTTAGTGTTGAAAAACCACTTTTCGCACTTGTGTTAGTGTGGAAAAAACACTTTTTGCACTTGTGATAGTGTTGAAAAACCACTTTTCGCACTTGTGTTGGTGCAGTAAACCACTTTTGCACTTGTATTAGTGTGGAAAAAACACTTTTTGCACTTGTGATAGTGTTGAAAAACCACTTTTCGCACTTGTGTTAGTGTTGAAAAACCACTTTTCGCACTTGTGTTAGTGTTGAAAAACCACTTTTCGCACTTGTGTTGGTGCAGGAAACCACTTTTGCACTTGTATTAGTGTGGAAAAAACATTTTTGCACTTGTGATAGTGTTGAAAAACCACTTTTCGCACTTGTGTTAGTGTTGAAAAACCACTTTTCGCATTTGTGTTGGTGCAGGAAACCACTTTTGCACTTGTATTAGTGTGGAAAAAACACTTTTTGCACTTGTGATAGTGTTGAAAAACCACTTTTTGCACTTGTGTTAGTGTTGAAAAACCACTTTTTGCACTTGTGATAGTGTTGAAAAACCACTTTTGCACTTGTATTAGTGTGGAAAAACCACTTTTCGCACTTGTGTTAGTGTTGAAAAACCACTTTTCGCACTTGTGTTAGTGTGGAAAAAACACTTTTTGCACTTGTGATAGTGTTGAAAAACCACTTTTCGCACTTGTGTTGGTGCAGGAAACCACTTTTGCACTTGTATTAGTGTGGAAAAAACACTTTTTGCACTTGTGATAGTGTTGAAAAACCACTTTTCGCACTTGTGTTAGTGTTGAAAAACCACTTTTCGCACTTGTGTTAGTGTTGAAAAACCACTTTTCGCACTTGTGTTGGTGCAGGAAACCACTTTTGCACTTGTATTAGTGTGGAAAAAACACTTTTTGCACTTGTGATAGTGTTGAAAAACCACTTTTCGCACTTGTGTTAGTGTTGAAAAACCACTTTTCGCACTTGTGTTGGTGCAGGAAACCACTTTTGCAATTGTATTAGTGTGGAAAAACCACTTTTCGCACTTGTGTTAGTGTTGAAAAACCACTTTTCGCACTTGTGTTAGTGTTGAAATACCACTTTTCGCACTTGTGTTAGTGTTGAAAAACCACTTTTCGCACTTGTGTTAGTGTTGAAAAACCACTTTTCGCACTTGTGTTGGTGCAGGAAACCACTTTTGCACTTGTATTAGTGTGGGAAAAACACTTTTTGCACTTGTGTTAGTGTTGAAAACCACTTTTCGCACTTGTATTGGTGCAGGAAACCACTTTTGCACTTGTATTAGTGTGGAAAAACCACTTTTCGCACTTGTGTTAGTGTTGAAAAACCACTTTCCGCACTTGTGTTAGTGTTGAAAAACCACTTTTCGCACTTGTGTTGGTGCAGGAAACCACTTTTGCACTTGTATTAGTGTGGAAAAAACACTTTTTGCACTTGTGTTAGTGTTGAAAAACCACTTTTCGCACTTGTGTTGGTGCAGGAAACCACTTTTGCACTTGTATTAGTGTGGAAAAAACACTTTTTGCACTTGTGATAGTGTTGAAAAACCACTTTTCGCACTTGCGTTAGTGTTGAAAAACCACTTTTCGCACTTGTATTAGTGTGGAAAAAACACTTTTTGCACTTGTGATAGTGTTGAAAAACCACTTTTCGCACTTGTGTTAGTGTTGAAAAACCACTTTTCACACTTGTGTTGGTGCAGGAAACCACTTTGCAATTGTATTAGTGTGGAAAAAACACTTTTTGCACTTGTATTAGTGTGGAAAAAACACTTTTTGCACTTGTGTTAGTGTTGAAAAACCACTTTTTGCACTTGTGATAGTGTTGAAAAACCACTTTTCGCACTTGTGTTAGTGTTGAAAAACCACTTTTCACACTTGTGTTGGTGCAGGAAACCACTTTGCAATTGTATTAGTGTGGAAAAAACACTTTTTGCACTTGTATTAGTGTGGAAAAAACACTTTTTGCACTTGTGTTAGTGTTGAAAAACCACTTTTCGCACTTGTGTTAGTGTTGAAAAACCACTTTTCGCACTTGTGTTGGTGCAGGAAACCACTTTTGCACTTGTATTAGTGTGGAAAAAACCACTTTTCGCACTTGTGTTAGTGTTGAAAAACCACTTTTCGCACTTGTGTTAGTGTTGAAAAACCACTTTTGCACTTGTGTTAGTGTGGGAAAACCACTTTTCGCACTTGTGTTAGTGTTGAAAAACCACTTTTTGCACTTGTGATAGTGTTGAAAAACCACTTTTCGCACTTGTGTTAGTGTTGAAAAACCACTTTTCGCACTTGTGTTGGTGCAGGAAACCACTTTTGCACTTGTATTAGTGTGGAAAAAACACTTTTTGCACTTGTGATAGTGTTGAAAAACCACTTTTTGCACTTGTGATAGTGTTTAAAAACCACTTTTCGCACTTGTGTTAGTGTTGAAAAACCACTTTTCGCACTTGTGGTAGTGTTGAAAAACCACTTTTCGCACTTGTGTTGGTGCAGGAAACCACTTTTGCACTTGTATTAGTGTGGAAAAAACACTTTTTGCACTTGTGATAGTGTTGAAAAACCACTTTTCGCACTTGTGTTAGTGTTTAAAAACCACTTTTCGCACTTGTGTTAGTGTTGAAAAACCACTTTTCGCACTTGTGGTAGTGTTGAAAAACCACTTTTCGCATTTGTGTTGGTGCAGGAAACCACTTTTGCACTTGTATTAGTGTGGAAAAAACACTTTTTGCACTTGTGATAGTGTTGAAAAACCACTTTTCGCACTTGTGTTAGTGTTGAAAAACCACTTTTTGCACTTGTGATAGTGTTGAAAAACCACTTTTGCACTTGTATTAGTGTGGAAAAACCACTTTTCGCACTTGTGTTAGTGTTGAAAAACCACTTTTCGCACTTGTGTTAGTGTGGAAAAAACACTTTTTGCACTTGTGATAGTGTTGAAAAACCACTTTTCGCACTTGTGTTGGTGCAGGAAACCACTTTTGCACTTGTATTAGTGTGGAAAAAACACTTTTTGCACTTGTGATAGTGTTGAAAAACCACTTTTCGCAGTTGTGTTAGTGTTGAAAAACCACTTTTCGCACTTGTGTTAGTGTTGAAAAACCACTTTTCGCACTTGTGTTGGTGCAGGAAACCACTTTTGCACTTGTATTAGTGTGGAAAAAACCACTTTTCGCACTTGTGTTAGTGTTGAAAAACCACTTTTCGCACTTGTGTTAGTGTTGAAAAACCACTTTTGCACTTGTGTTAGTGTGGGAAAACCACTTTTCGCACTTGTGTTAGTGTTGAAAAACCACTTTTTGCACTTGTGATAGTGTTGAAAAACCACTTTTCGCACTTGTGTTAGTGTTGAAAAACCACTTTTTGCACTTGTGTTGGTGCAGGAAACCACTTTTGCACTTGTATTAGTGTGGAAAAAACACTTTTTGCACTTGTGATAGTGTTGAAAAACCACTTTTTGCACTTGTGATAGTGTTTAAAAACCACTTTTCGCACTTGTGTTAGTGTTGAAAAACCACTTTTCGCACTTGTGGTAGTGTTGAAAAACCACTTTTCGCACTTGTGTTGGTGCAGGAAACCACTTTTGCACTTGTATTAGTGTGGAAAAAACACTTTTTGCACTTGTGATAGTGTTGAAAAACCACTTTTCGCACTTGTGTTAGTGTTTAAAAACCACTTTTCGCACTTGTGTTAGTGTTGAAAAACCACTTTTCGCACTTGTGGTAGTGTTGAAAAACCACTTTTCGCATTTGTGTTGGTGCAGGAAACCACTTTTGCACTTGTATTAGTGTGGAAAAAACACTTTTTGCACTTGTGATAGTGTTGAAAAACCACTTTTCGCACTTGTGTTAGTGTTGAAAAACCACTTTTTGCACTTGTGATAGTGTTGAAAAACCACTTTTGCACTTGTATTAGTGTGGAAAAACCACTTTTCGCACTTGTGTTAGTGTTGAAAAACCACTTTTCGCACTTGTGTTAGTGTGGAAAAAACACTTTTTGCACTTGTGATAGTGTTGAAAAACCACTTTTCGCACTTGTGTTGGTGCAGGAAACCACTTTTGCACTTGTATTAGTGTGGAAAAAACACTTTTTGCACTTGTGATAGTGTTGAAAAACCACTTTTCGCAGTTGTGTTAGTGTTGAAAAACCACTTTTCGCACTTGTGTTAGTGTTGAAAAACCACTTTTCGCACTTGTGTTGGTGCAGGAAACCACTTTTGCACTTGTATTAGTGTGGAAAAAACACTTTTTGCACTTGTGATAGTGTTGAAAAACCACTTTTCGCACTTGTGTTAGTGTTGAAAAACCACTTTTCGCACTTGTGTTGGTGCAGGAAACCACTTTTGCAATTGTATTAGTGTGGAAAAACCACTTTTCGCACTTGTGTTAGTGTTGAAAAACCACTTTTCGCACTTGTGTTAGTGTTGAAATACCACTTTTCGCACTTGTGTTAGTGTTGAAAAACCACTTTTCGCACTTGTGTTAGTGTTGAAAAACCACTTTTCGCACTTGTGTTGGTGCAGGAAACCACTTTTGCACTTGTATTAGTGTGGGAAAAACACTTTTTGCACTTGTGTTAGTGTTGAAAACCACTTTTCGCACTTGTATTGGTGCAGGAAACCACTTTTGCACTTGTATTAGTGTGGAAAAACCACTTTTCGCACTTGTGTTAGTGTTGAAAAACCACTTTCCGCACTTGTGTTAGTGTTGAAAAACCACTTTTCGCACTTGTGTTGGTGCAGGAAACCACTTTTGCACTTGTATTAGTGTGGAAAAAACACTTTTTGCACTTGTGTTAGTGTTGAAAAACCACTTTTCGCACTTGTGTTGGTGCAGGAAACCACTTTTGCACTTGTATTAGTGTGGAAAAAACACTTTTTGCACTTGTGATAGTGTTGAAAAACCACTTTTCGCACTTGTGTTAGTGTTGAAAAACCACTTTTCACACTTGTGTTGGTGCAGGAAACCACTTTGCAATTGTATTAGTGTGGAAAAAACACTTTTTGCACTTGTATTAGTGTGGAAAAAACACTTTTTGCACTTGTGTTAGTGTTGAAAAACCACTTTTCGCACTTGTGTTGGTGCAGGAAACCACTTTTGCACTTGTATTAGTGTGGAAAAAACCACTTTTCGCACTTGTGTTAGTGTTGAAAAACCACTTTTCGCACTTGTGTTAGTGTTGAAAAACCACTTTTGCACTTGTGTTAGTGTGGGAAAACCACTTTTCGCACTTGTGTTAGTGTTGAAAAACCACTTTTTGCACTTGTGATAGTGTTGAAAAACCACTTTTCGCACTTGTGTTAGTGTTGAAAAACCACTTTTCGCACTTGTGTTGGTGCAGGAAACCACTTTTGCACTTGTATTAGTGTGGAAAAAACACTTTTTGCACTTGTGATAGTGTTGAAAAACCACTTTTTGCACTTGTGATAGTGTTTAAAAACCACTTTTCGCACTTGTGTTAGTGTTGAAAAACCACTTTTTGCACTTGTGGTAGTGTTGAAAAACCACTTTTCGCACTTGTGTTGGTGCAGGAAACCACTTTTGCACTTGTATTAGTGTGGAAAAAACACTTTTTGCACTTGTGATAGTGTTGAAAAACCACTTTTCGCACTTGTGTTAGTGTTTAAAAACCACTTTTCGCACTTGTGTTAGTGTTGAAAAACCACTTTTCGCACTTGTGGTAGTGTTGAAAAACCACTTTTCGCACTTGTGTTGGTGCAGGAAACCACTTTTGCACTTGTATTAGTGTGGAAAAAACACTTTTTGCACTTGTGATAGTGTTGAAAAACCACTTTTCGCACTTGTGTTAGTGTTGAAAAACCACTTTTTGCACTTGTGATAGTGTTGAAAAACCACTTTTGCACTTGTATTAGTGTGGAAAAACCACTTTTCGCACTTGTGTTAGTGTTGAAAAACCACTTTTTGCACTTGTGATAGTGTTGAAAAACCACTTTTGCACTTGTATTAGTGTGGAAAAACCACTTTTCGCACTTGTGTTAGTGTTGAAAAACCACTTTTCGCACTTGTGTTAGTGTGGAAAAAACACTTTTTGCACTTGTGATAGTGTTGAAAAACCACTTTTCGCACTTGTGTTGGTGCAGGAAACCACTTTTGCACTTGTATTAGTGTGGAAAAAACACTTTTTGCACTTGTGATAGTGTTGAAAAACCACTTTTCGCACTTGTGTTAGTGTTGAAAAACCACTTTTCGCACTTGTGTTAGTGTTGAAAAACCACTTTTCGCACTTGTGTTGGTGCAGGAAACCACTTTTGCACTTGTATTAGTGTGGAAAAAACCACTTTTCGCACTTGTGTTAGTGTTGAAAAACCACTTTTCGCACTTGTGTTAGTGTTGAAAAACCACTTTTGCACTTGTGTTAGTGTGGAAAAACCACTTTTCGCACTTGTGTTAGTGTTGAAAAACCACTTTTTGCACTTGTGATAGTGTTGAAAAACCACTTTTCGCACTTGTGTTAGTGTTGAAAAACCACTTTTCGCACTTGTGTTGGTGCAGGAAACCACTTTTGCACTTGTATTAGTGTGGAAAAAAACACTTTTTGCACTTGTGATAGTGTGAAAAACCACTTTTTGCACTTGTGATAGTGTTTAAAAACCACTTTTCGCACTTGTGTTAGTGTTGAAAAACCACTTTTCGCACTTGTGGTAGTGTTGAAAAACCACTTTTCGCACTTGTGTTGGTGCAGGAAACCACTTTTGCACTTGTATTAGTGTGGAAAAAACACTTTTTGCACTTGTGATAGTGTTGAAAAACCACTTTTCGCACTTGTGTTAGTGTTGAAAAACCACTTTTTGCACTTGTGATAGTGTTGAAAAACCACTTTTGCACTTGTATTAGTGTGGAAAAACCACTTTTTGCACTTGTGATAGTGTTGAAAAACCACTTTTGCACTTGTATTAGTGTGGAAAAACCACTTTTCGCACTTGTGTTAGTGTTGAAAAACCACTTTTCGCACTTGTGTTAGTGTGGAAAAAACACTTTTTGCACTTGTGATAGTGTGGAAAAAACACTTTTTGCACTTGTGATAGTGTTGAAAAACCACTTTTCGCACTTGTGATAGTGTTGAAAAACCACTTTTGCACTTGTATTAGTGTGGAAAAAACACTTTTTGCACTTGTGTTAGTGTTGAAAAACCACTTTTCGCACTTGTGTTGGTGCAGGAAACCACTTTTGCACTTGTATTAGTGTGGAAAAAACACTTTTTGCACTTGTGATAGTGTTGAAAAACCACTTTTCGCACTTGTGTTAGTGTTGAAAAACCACTTTTCACACTTGTGTTGGTGCAGGAAACCACTTTGCAATTGTATTAGTGTGGAAAAAACACTTTTTGCACTTGTATTAGTGTGGAAAAAACACTTTTTGCACTTGTGTTAGTGTTGAAAAACCACTTTTCGCACTTGTGTTAGTGTTGAAAAACCACTTTTCGCACTTGTGTTGGTGCAGGAAACCACTTTTGCACTTGTATTAGTGTGGAAAAAACACTTTTTGCACTTGTGTTAGTGTTGAAAAACCACTTTTCGCACTTGTGTTAGTGTTGAAAAACCACTTTTCGCACTTGTGTTGGTGCAGGAAACCACTTTTGCACTTGCATTAGTGTGGAAAAAACACTTTTTGCACTTGTGATAGTGTTGTAAAACCACTTTTCGCATTTGTGTTAGTGTTGAAAAACCACTTTTCGCACTTGTGATGGTGCAGGAAACCACTTTTGCACTTGTATTAGTGTGGAAAAACCACTTTTCGCACTTGTGTTAGTGTTGAAAAACACTTTTCGCTCTTGTGTTAGTGTAGAAAAACCACTTTTCGCACTTGTGTTAGTGTTGAAAAAACACTTTTCGCACTTGTGTTGGTGCAGGAAACCACTTTTGCACTTGTATTAGTGTGGAAAAAACACTTTTTGCACTTGTGTTAGTGTTGAAAAACCACTTTTCGCACTTGTGTTGGTGCAGGAAACCACTTTTGCACTTGTATTAGTGTGGAAAAAACACTTTTTGCACTTGTGATAGTGTTGAAAAACCACTTTTCGCACTTGTGTTAGTGTTGAAAAACCACTTTTCGCACTTGTGTTGGTGCAGGAAACCACTTTTGCACTTGTATTAGTGTGGAAAAACCACTTTTCGCACTTGTGTTAGTGTTGAAAAAACATTTTTCGCACTTGTGTTAGTGTTGAAAAACCACTTTTCGCACTTGTGTTAGTGTTGAAAAACCACTTTTCGCACTTGTGTTGGTGCAGGAAACCACTTTTGCACTTGTATTAGTGTGGAAAAAACACTTTTTGAACTTGTGTTAGTGTTGAAAAACCACTTTTCGCACTTGTGTTAGTGTTGAAAAACCACTTTTCGCACTTGTGTTAGTGTTGAAATACCACTTTTCGCACTTGTGTTAGTGTTGAAAAACCACTTTTCGCGCTTGTGTTGGTGCAGGAAACCACTTTTGCACTTGTATTAGTGTGGAAAAAACACTTTTTGCACTTGTGTTAGTGTTGAAAAACCACTTTTCGCACTTGTGTTAGTGTTGAAAAACCACTTTTCGCACTTGTGTTGGTGCAGGAAACCACTTTTGCACTTGTATTAGTGTGGAAAAACCACTTTTCGCACTTGTGTTAGTGTTGAAAAACCACTTTTCGCACTTATGTTAGTGTTGAAAAACCACTTTTCGCACTTGTGTTGGTGCAGGAAACCACTTTTGCACTTGTATTAGTGTGGAAAAACCACTTTTCGCACTTGTGTTAGTGTTGAAAAACCACTTTTCGCACTTGTGTTAGTGTTGAAAAACCACTTTTCGCACTTGTGTTAGTGTTGAAAAACCACTTTTCACACTTGTGTTGGTGCAGGAAACCACTTTTGCACTTGTATTAGTGTGGAAAAAACACTTTTTGCACTTGTGTTAGTGTTGAAAAACCACTTTTCGCACTTGTGTTAGTGTTGAAAAACCACTTTTCGCACTTGTGTTAGTGCAGGAAACCACTTTTGCACTTGTATTAGTGTGGAAAAAACACTTTTTTCACTTGTGATAGTGTTGAAAAACCACTTTCGCACTTGTGTTCGTGTTGAAAAACCACTTTACGCACTTGTGTTAGTGTTGAAAAACCACATTTCGCACTTGTATTGGTGCAGTAAACCACTTTTGCACTTGTGTTTGTGTTGAAAAACCACTTTTCGCACTTGTGTTAGTGTTGAAAAACCACTTTTCGCACTTGTGTTAGTGTTTAAAAACCACTTTTCGCACTTGTGTTAGTGTTGAAAAACCACTTTTTGCACTTGTGATAGTGTTGAAAAACCACTTTTGCACTTGTATTAGTGTGGAAAAACCACTTTTCGCACTTGTGTTAGTGTTGAAAAACCACTTTTCGCACTTGTGTTAGTGTGGAAAAAACACTTTTTGCACTTGTGATAGTGTTGAAAAACCACTTTTCGCACTTGTGTTGGTGCAGGAAACCACTTTTGCACTTGTATTAGTGTGGAAAAAACACTTTTTGCACTTGTGATAGTGTTGAAAAACCACTTTTCGCACTTGTGTTAGTGTTGAAAAACCACTTTTCGCACTTGTGTTAGTGTTGAAAAACCACTTTTCGCACTTGTGTTGGTGCAGGAAACCACTTTTGCACTTGTATTAGTGTGGAAAAAACCACTTTTCGCACTTGTGTTAGTGTTGAAAAACCACTTTTCGCACTTGTGTTAGTGTTGAAAAACCACTTTTGCACTTGTGTTAGTGTGGAAAAACCACTTTTCGCACTTGTGTTAGTGTTGAAAAACCACTTTTCGCACTTGTGTTGGTGCAGGAAACCACTTTTGCACTTGCATTAGTGTGGAAAAAACACTTTTTGCACTTGTGATAGTGTTGTAAAACCACTTTTCGCATTTGTGTTAGTGTTGAAAAACCACTTTTCGCACTTGTGATGGTGCAGGAAACCACTTTTGCACTTGTATTAGTGTGGAAAAACCACTTTTCGCACTTGTGTTAGTGTTGAAAAACACTTTTCGCTCTTGTGTTAGTGTAGAAAAACCACTTTTCGCACTTGTGTTAGTGTTGAAAAAACACTTTTCGCACTTGTGTTGGTGCAGGAAACCACTTTTGCACTTGTATTAGTGTGGAAAAAACACTTTTTGCACTTGTGTTAGTGTTGAAAAACCACTTTTTGCACTTGTGTTGGTGCAGGAAACCACTTTTGCACTTGTATTAGTGTGGAAAAAACACTTTTTGCACTTGTGATAGTGTTGAAAAACCACTTTTCGCACTTGTGTTAGTGTTGAAAAACCACTTTTCGCACTTGTGTTGGTGCAGGAAACCACTTTTGCACTTGTATTAGTGTGGAAAAACCACTTTTCGCACTTGTGTTAGTGTTGAAAAAACATTTTTCGCACTTGTGTTAGTGTTGAAATACCACTTTTCGCACTTGTGTTAGTGTTGAAAAACCACTTTTCGCACTTGTGTTGGTGCAGGAAACCACTTTTGCACTTGTATTCGTGTGGAAAAAACACTTTTTGCACTTGTGTTAGTGTTGAAAAACCACTTTTCGCACTTGTGTTAGTGTTGAAAAACCACTTTTCGCACTTGTGTTGGTGCAGGAAACCACTTTTGCACTTGTATTAGTGTGGAAAAACCACTTTTCGCACTTGTGTTAGTGTTGAAAAACCACTTTTCGCACTTATGTTAGTGTTGAAAAACCACTTTTCGCACTTGTGTTGGTGCAGGAAACCACTTTTGCACTTGTATTAGTGTGGAAAAACCACTTTTCGCACTTGTGTTAGTGTTGAAAAACCACTTTTCGCACTTGTGTTAGTGTTGAAAAACCACTTTTCGCACTTGTGTTAGTGTTGAAAAACCACTTTTCACACTTGTGTTGGTGCAGGAAACCACTTTTGCACTTGTATTAGTGTGGAAAAAACACTTTTTGCACTTGTGTTAGTGTTGAAAAACCACTTTTCGCACTTGTGTTAGTGTTGAAAAACCACTTTTCGCACTTGTGTTAGTGCAGGAAACCACTTTTGCACTTGTATTAGTGTGGAAAAAACACTTTTTTCACTTGTGATAGTGTTGAAAAACCACTTTCGCACTTGTGTTCGTGTTGAAAAACCACTTTACGCACTTGTGTTGGTGCAGGAAACCACATTTCGCACTTGTATTGGTGCAGGAAACCACTTTTGCACTTGTGTTTGTGTTGAAAAACCACTTTTCGCACTTGTGTTAGTGTTGAAAAACCACTTTTCGCACTTGTGTTGGTGCAGTAAACCACTTTTGCACTTGTATTAGTGTGGAAAAAACACTTTTTGCACTTGTGATAGTGTTGAAAAACCACTTTTCGCACTTGTGTTAGTGTTTAAAAACCACTTTTCGCACTTGTGTTAGTGTTGAAAAACCACTTTTTGCACTTGTGATAGTGTTGAAAAACCACTTTTGCACTTGTATTAGTGTGGAAAAACCACTTTTCGCACTTGTGTTAGTGTTGAAAAACCACTTTTCGCACTTGTGTTAGTGTGGAAAAAACACTTTTTGCACTTGTGATAGTGTTGAAAAACCACTTTTCGCACTTGTGTTGGTGCAGGAAACCACTTTTGCACTTGTATTAGTGTGGAAAAAACACTTTTTGCACTTGTGATAGTGTTGAAAAACCACTTTTCGCACTTGTGTTAGTGTTGAAAAACCACTTTTCGCACTTGTGTTAGTGTTGAAAAACCACTTTTCGCACTTGTGTTGGTGCAGGAAACCACTTTTGCACTTGTATTAGTGTGGAAAAAACCACTTTTCGCACTTGTGTTAGTGTTGAAAAACCACTTTTCGCACTTGTGTTAGTGTTGAAAAACCACTTTTGCACTTGTGTTAGTGTGGAAAAACCACTTTTCGCACTTGTGTTAGTGTTGAAAAACCACTTTTTGCACTTGTGATAGTGTTGAAAACCCACTTTTCGCACTTGTGTTAGTGTTGAAAAACCACTTTTTGCACTTGTGATAGTGTTGAAAAACCACTTTTGCACTTGTATTAGTGTGGAAAAACCACTTTTCGCACTTGTGTTAGTGTTGAAAAACCACTTTTTGCACTTGTGATAGTGTTGAAAAACCACTTTTGCACTTGTATTAGTGTGGAAAAACCACTTTTCGCACTTGTGTTAGTGTTGAAAAACCACTTTTCGCACTTGTGTTAGTGTGGAAAAAACACTTTTTGCACTTGTGATAGTGTTGAAAAACCACTTTTCGCACTTGTGTTGGTGCAGTAAACCACTTTTGCACTTGTATTAGTGTGGAAAAAACACTTTTTGCACTTGTGATAGTGTTGAAAAACCACTTTTCGCACTTGTGTTAGTGTTGAAAAACCACTTTTCGCACTTGTGTTAGTGTTGAAAAACCACTTTTCGCACTTGTGTTGGTGCAGGAAACCACTTTTGCACTTGTATTAGTGTGGAAAAAACATTTTTGCACTTGTGATAGTGTTGAAAAACCACTTTTCGCACTTGTGTTAGTGTTGAAAAACCACTTTTCGCATTTGTGTTGGTGCAGGAAACCACTTTTGCACTTGTATTAGTGTGGAAAAAACACTTTTTGCACTTGTGATAGTGTTGAAAAACCACTTTTTGCACTTGTGTTAGTGTTGAAAAACCACTTTTTGCACTTGTGATAGTGTTGAAAAACCACTTTTGCACTTGTATTAGTGTGGAAAAACCACTTTTCGCACTTGTGTTAGTGTTGAAAAACCACTTTTCGCACTTGTGTTAGTGTGGAAAAAACACTTTTTGCACTTGTGATAGTGTTGAAAAACCACTTTTCGCACTTGTGTTGGTGCAGGAAACCACTTTTGCACTTGTATTAGTGTGGAAAAAACACTTTTTGCACTTGTGATAGTGTTGAAAAACCACTTTTCGCACTTGTGTTAGTGTTGAAAAACCACTTTTCGCACTTGTGTTAGTGTTGAAAAACCACTTTTCGCACTTGTGTTGGTGCAGGAAACCACTTTTGCACTTGTATTAGTGTGGAAAAAACACTTTTTGCACTTGTGATAGTGTTGAAAAACCACTTTTCGCACTTGTGTTAGTGTTGAAAAACCACTTTTCGCACTTGTGTTGGTGCAGGAAACCACTTTTGCAATTGTATTAGTGTGGAAAAACCACTTTTCGCACTTGTGTTAGTGTTGAAAAACCACTTTTCGCACTTGTGTTAGTGTTGAAATACCACTTTTCGCACTTGTGTTAGTGTTGAAAAACCACTTTTCGCACTTGTGTTAGTGTTGAAAAACCACTTTTCGCACTTGTGTTGGTGCAGGAAACCACTTTTGCACTTGTATTAGTGTGGGAAAAACACTTTTTGCACTTGTGTTAGTGTTGAAAACCACTTTTCGCACTTGTATTGGTGCAGGAAACCACTTTTGCACTTGTATTAGTGTGGAAAAACCACTTTTCGCACTTGTGTTAGTGTTGAAAAACCACTTTCCGCACTTGTGTTAGTGTTGAAAAACCACTTTTCGCACTTGTGTTGGTGCAGGAAACCACTTTTGCACTTGTATTAGTGTGGAAAAAACACTTTTTGCACTTGTGTTAGTGTTGAAAAACCACTTTTCGCACTTGTGTTGGTGCAGGAAACCACTTTTGCACTTGTATTAGTGTGGAAAAAACACTTTTTGCACTTGTGATAGTGTTGAAAAACCACTTTTCGCACTTGCGTTAGTGTTGAAAAACCACTTTTCGCACTTGTATTAGTGTGGAAAAAACACTTTTTGCACTTGTGATAGTGTTGAAAAACCACTTTTCGCACTTGTGTTAGTGTTGAAAAACCACTTTTCACACTTGTGTTGGTGCAGGAAACCACTTTGCAATTGTATTAGTGTGGAAAAAACACTTTTTGCACTTGTATTAGTGTGGAAAAAACACTTTTTGCACTTGTGTTAGTGTTGAAAAACCACTTTTTGCACTTGTGATAGTGTTGAAAAACCACTTTTCGCACTTGTGTTAGTGTTGAAAAACCACTTTTCACACTTGTGTTGGTGCAGGAAACCACTTTGCAATTGTATTAGTGTGGAAAAAACACTTTTTGCACTTGTATTAGTGTGGAAAAAACACTTTTTGCACTTGTGTTAGTGTTGAAAAACCACTTTTCGCACTTGTGTTAGTGTTGAAAAACCACTTTTCGCACTTGTGTTGGTGCAGGAAACCACTTTTGCACTTGTATTAGTGTGGAAAAAACCACTTTTCGCACTTGTGTTAGTGTTGAAAAACCACTTTTCGCACTTGTGTTAGTGTTGAAAAACCACTTTTGCACTTGTGTTAGTGTGGGAAAACCACTTTTCGCACTTGTGTTAGTGTTGAAAAACCACTTTTTGCACTTGTGATAGTGTTGAAAAACCACTTTTCGCACTTGTGTTAGTGTTGAAAAACCACTTTTCGCACTTGTGTTGGTGCAGGAAACCACTTTTGCACTTGTATTAGTGTGGAAAAAACACTTTTTGCACTTGTGATAGTGTTGAAAAACCACTTTTTGCACTTGTGATAGTGTTTAAAAACCACTTTTCGCACTTGTGTTAGTGTTGAAAAACCACTTTTCGCACTTGTGGTAGTGTTGAAAAACCACTTTTCGCACTTGTGTTGGTGCAGGAAACCACTTTTGCACTTGTATTAGTGTGGAAAAAACACTTTTTGCACTTGTGATAGTGTTGAAAAACCACTTTTCGCACTTGTGTTAGTGTTTAAAAACCACTTTTCGCACTTGTGTTAGTGTTGAAAAACCACTTTTCGCACTTGTGGTAGTGTTGAAAAACCACTTTTCGCATTTGTGTTGGTGCAGGAAACCACTTTTGCACTTGTATTAGTGTGGAAAAAACACTTTTTGCACTTGTGATAGTGTTGAAAAACCACTTTTCGCACTTGTGTTAGTGTTGAAAAACCACTTTTTGCACTTGTGATAGTGTTGAAAAACCACTTTTGCACTTGTATTAGTGTGGAAAAACCACTTTTCGCACTTGTGTTAGTGTTGAAAAACCACTTTTCGCACTTGTGTTAGTGTGGAAAAAACACTTTTTGCACTTGTGATAGTGTTGAAAAACCACTTTTCGCACTTGTGTTGGTGCAGGAAACCACTTTTGCACTTGTATTAGTGTGGAAAAAACACTTTTTGCACTTGTGATAGTGTTGAAAAACCACTTTTCGCAGTTGTGTTAGTGTTGAAAAACCACTTTTCGCACTTGTGTTAGTGTTGAAAAACCACTTTTCGCACTTGTGTTGGTGCAGGAAACCACTTTTGCACTTGTATTAGTGTGGAAAAAACCACTTTTCGCACTTGTGTTAGTGTTGAAAAACCACTTTTCGCACTTGTGTTAGTGTTGAAAAACCACTTTTGCACTTGTGTTAGTGTGGGAAAACCACTTTTCGCACTTGTGTTAGTGTTGAAAAACCACTTTTTGCACTTGTGATAGTGTTGAAAAACCACTTTTCGCACTTGTGTTAGTGTTGAAAAACCACTTTTTGCACTTGTGTTGGTGCAGGAAACCACTTTTGCACTTGTATTAGTGTGGAAAAAACACTTTTTGCACTTGTGATAGTGTTGAAAAACCACTTTTTGCACTTGTGATAGTGTTTAAAAACCACTTTTCGCACTTGTGTTAGTGTTGAAAAACCACTTTTCGCACTTGTGGTAGTGTTGAAAAACCACTTTTCGCACTTGTGTTGGTGCAGGAAACCACTTTTGCACTTGTATTAGTGTGGAAAAAACACTTTTTGCACTTGTGATAGTGTTGAAAAACCACTTTTCGCACTTGTGTTAGTGTTTAAAAACCACTTTTCGCACTTGTGTTAGTGTTGAAAAACCACTTTTCGCACTTGTGGTAGTGTTGAAAAACCACTTTTCGCATTTGTGTTGGTGCAGGAAACCACTTTTGCACTTGTATTAGTGTGGAAAAAACACTTTTTGCACTTGTGATAGTGTTGAAAAACCACTTTTCGCACTTGTGTTAGTGTTGAAAAACCACTTTTTGCACTTGTGATAGTGTTGAAAAACCACTTTTGCACTTGTATTAGTGTGGAAAAACCACTTTTCGCACTTGTGTTAGTGTTGAAAAACCACTTTTCGCACTTGTGTTAGTGTGGAAAAAACACTTTTTGCACTTGTGATAGTGTTGAAAAACCACTTTTCGCACTTGTGTTGGTGCAGGAAACCACTTTTGCACTTGTATTAGTGTGGAAAAAACACTTTTTGCACTTGTGATAGTGTTGAAAAACCACTTTTCGCAGTTGTGTTAGTGTTGAAAAACCACTTTTCGCACTTGTGTTAGTGTTGAAAAACCACTTTTCGCACTTGTGTTGGTGCAGGAAACCACTTTTGCACTTGTATTAGTGTGGAAAAAACACTTTTTGCACTTGTGATAGTGTTGAAAAACCACTTTTCGCACTTGTGTTAGTGTTGAAAAACCACTTTTCGCACTTGTGTTGGTGCAGGAAACCACTTTTGCAATTGTATTAGTGTGGAAAAACCACTTTTCGCACTTGTGTTAGTGTTGAAAAACCACTTTTCGCACTTGTGTTAGTGTTGAAATACCACTTTTCGCACTTGTGTTAGTGTTGAAAAACCACTTTTCGCACTTGTGTTAGTGTTGAAAAACCACTTTTCGCACTTGTGTTGGTGCAGGAAACCACTTTTGCACTTGTATTAGTGTGGGAAAAACACTTTTTGCACTTGTGTTAGTGTTGAAAACCACTTTTCGCACTTGTATTGGTGCAGGAAACCACTTTTGCACTTGTATTAGTGTGGAAAAACCACTTTTCGCACTTGTGTTAGTGTTGAAAAACCACTTTCCGCACTTGTGTTAGTGTTGAAAAACCACTTTTCGCACTTGTGTTGGTGCAGGAAACCACTTTTGCACTTGTATTAGTGTGGAAAAAACACTTTTTGCACTTGTGTTAGTGTTGAAAAACCACTTTTCGCACTTGTGTTGGTGCAGGAAACCACTTTTGCACTTGTATTAGTGTGGAAAAAACACTTTTTGCACTTGTGATAGTGTTGAAAAACCACTTTTCGCACTTGTGTTAGTGTTGAAAAACCACTTTTCACACTTGTGTTGGTGCAGGAAACCACTTTGCAATTGTATTAGTGTGGAAAAAACACTTTTTGCACTTGTATTAGTGTGGAAAAAACACTTTTTGCACTTGTGTTAGTGTTGAAAAACCACTTTTCGCACTTGTGTTGGTGCAGGAAACCACTTTTGCACTTGTATTAGTGTGGAAAAAACCACTTTTCGCACTTGTGTTAGTGTTGAAAAACCACTTTTCGCACTTGTGTTAGTGTTGAAAAACCACTTTTGCACTTGTGTTAGTGTGGGAAAACCACTTTTCGCACTTGTGTTAGTGTTGAAAAACCACTTTTTGCACTTGTGATAGTGTTGAAAAACCACTTTTCGCACTTGTGTTAGTGTTGAAAAACCACTTTTCGCACTTGTGTTGGTGCAGGAAACCACTTTTGCACTTGTATTAGTGTGGAAAAAACACTTTTTGCACTTGTGATAGTGTTGAAAAACCACTTTTTGCACTTGTGATAGTGTTTAAAAACCACTTTTCGCACTTGTGTTAGTGTTGAAAAACCACTTTTTGCACTTGTGGTAGTGTTGAAAAACCACTTTTCGCACTTGTGTTGGTGCAGGAAACCACTTTTGCACTTGTATTAGTGTGGAAAAAACACTTTTTGCACTTGTGATAGTGTTGAAAAACCACTTTTCGCACTTGTGTTAGTGTTTAAAAACCACTTTTCGCACTTGTGTTAGTGTTGAAAAACCACTTTTCGCACTTGTGGTAGTGTTGAAAAACCACTTTTCGCACTTGTGTTGGTGCAGGAAACCACTTTTGCACTTGTATTAGTGTGGAAAAAACACTTTTTGCACTTGTGATAGTGTTGAAAAACCACTTTTCGCACTTGTGTTAGTGTTGAAAAACCACTTTTTGCACTTGTGATAGTGTTGAAAAACCACTTTTGCACTTGTATTAGTGTGGAAAAACCACTTTTCGCACTTGTGTTAGTGTTGAAAAACCACTTTTTGCACTTGTGATAGTGTTGAAAAACCACTTTTGCACTTGTATTAGTGTGGAAAAACCACTTTTCGCACTTGTGTTAGTGTTGAAAAACCACTTTTCGCACTTGTGTTAGTGTGGAAAAAACACTTTTTGCACTTGTGATAGTGTTGAAAAACCACTTTTCGCACTTGTGTTGGTGCAGGAAACCACTTTTGCACTTGTATTAGTGTGGAAAAAACACTTTTTGCACTTGTGATAGTGTTGAAAAACCACTTTTCGCACTTGTGTTAGTGTTGAAAAACCACTTTTCGCACTTGTGTTAGTGTTGAAAAACCACTTTTCGCACTTGTGTTGGTGCAGGAAACCACTTTTGCACTTGTATTAGTGTGGAAAAAACCACTTTTCGCACTTGTGTTAGTGTTGAAAAACCACTTTTCGCACTTGTGTTAGTGTTGAAAAACCACTTTTGCACTTGTGTTAGTGTGGAAAAACCACTTTTCGCACTTGTGTTAGTGTTGAAAAACCACTTTTTGCACTTGTGATAGTGTTGAAAAACCACTTTTCGCACTTGTGTTAGTGTTGAAAAACCACTTTTCGCACTTGTGTTGGTGCAGGAAACCACTTTTGCACTTGTATTAGTGTGGAAAAAACACTTTTTGCACTTGTGATAGTGTTGAAAAACCACTTTTTGCACTTGTGATAGTGTTTAAAAACCACTTTTCGCACTTGTGTTAGTGTTGAAAAACCACTTTTCGCACTTGTGGTAGTGTTGAAAAACCACTTTTCGCACTTGTGTTGGTGCAGGAAACCACTTTTGCACTTGTATTAGTGTGGAAAAAACACTTTTTGCACTTGTGATAGTGTTGAAAAACCACTTTTCGCACTTGTGTTAGTGTTGAAAAACCACTTTTTGCACTTGTGATAGTGTTGAAAAACCACTTTTGCACTTGTATTAGTGTGGAAAAACCACTTTTTGCACTTGTGATAGTGTTGAAAAACCACTTTTGCACTTGTATTAGTGTGGAAAAACCACTTTTCGCACTTGTGTTAGTGTTGAAAAACCACTTTTCGCACTTGTGTTAGTGTGGAAAAAACACTTTTTGCACTTGTGATAGTGTGGAAAAAACACTTTTTGCACTTGTGATAGTGTTGAAAAACCACTTTTCGCACTTGTGATAGTGTTGAAAAACCACTTTTGCACTTGTATTAGTGTGGAAAAAACACTTTTTGCACTTGTGTTAGTGTTGAAAAACCACTTTTCGCACTTGTGTTGGTGCAGGAAACCACTTTTGCACTTGTATTAGTGTGGAAAAAACACTTTTTGCACTTGTGATAGTGTTGAAAAACCACTTTTCGCACTTGTGTTAGTGTTGAAAAACCACTTTTCACACTTGTGTTGGTGCAGGAAACCACTTTGCAATTGTATTAGTGTGGAAAAAACACTTTTTGCACTTGTATTAGTGTGGAAAAAACACTTTTTGCACTTGTGTTAGTGTTGAAAAACCACTTTTCGCACTTGTGTTAGTGTTGAAAAACCACTTTTCGCACTTGTGTTGGTGCAGGAAACCACTTTTGCACTTGTATTAGTGTGGAAAAAACCACTTTTCGCACTTGTGTTAGTGTTGAAAAACCACTTTTCGCACTTGTGTTAGTGTTGAAAAACCACTTTTGCACTTGTGTTAGTGTGGAAAAACCACTTTTCGCACTTGTGTTAGTGTTGAAAAACCACTTTTTGCACTTGTGATAGTGTTGAAAAACCACTTTTCGCACTTGTGTTAGTGTTGAAAAACCACTTTTCGCACTTGTGTTGGTGCAGGAAACCACTTTTGCACTTGTATTAGTGTGGAAAAAACACTTTTTGCACTTGTGATAGTGTTGAAAAACCACTTTTTGCACTTGTGATAGTGTTTAAAAACCACTTTTCGCACTTGTGTTAGTGTTGAAAAACCACTTTTGCACTTGTATTAGTGTGGAAAAAACACTTTTTGCACTTGTGATAGTGTTGAAAAACCACTTTTCGCACTTGTATTAGTGTGGAAAAAACACTTTTTGCACTTGTGATAGTGTTGAAAAACCACTTTTCGCACTTGTGTTAGTGTTTAAAAACCACTTTTCGCACTTGTGTTAGTGTTGAAAAACCACTTTTCGCACTTGTGGTAGTGTTGAAAAACCACTTTTCGCACTTGTGTTGGTGCAGGAAACCACTTTTGCACTTGTATTAGTGTGGAAAAAACACTTTTTGCACTTGTGATAGTGTTGAAAAACCACTTTTCGCACTTGTGTTAGTGTTGAAAAACCACTTTTTGCACTTGTGATAGTGTTGAAAAACCACTTTTGCACTTGTATTAGTGTGGAAAAACCACTTTTCGCACTTGTGTTAGTGTTGAAAAACCACTTTTTGCACTTGTGATAGTGTTGAAAAACCACTTTTGCACTTGTATTAGTGTGGAAAAACCACTTTTCGCACTTGTGTTAGTGTTGAAAAACCACTTTTCGCACTTGTGTTAGTGTGGAAAAAACACTTTTTGCACTTGTGATAGTGTTGAAAAACCACTTTTCGCACTTGTGTTAGTGTTGAAAAACCACTTTTCGCACTTGTGTTGGTGCAGGAAACCACTTTTGCACTTGTATTAGTGTGGAAAAAACACTTTTTGCACTTGTGATAGTGTTGAAAAACCACTTTTTGCACTTGTGATAGTGTTTAAAAACCACTTTTCGCACTTGTGTTAGTGTTGAAAAACCACTTTTCGCACTTGTGGTAGTGTTGAAAAACCACTTTTCGCACTTGTGTTGGTGCAGGAAACCACTTTTGCACTTGTATTAGTGTGGAAAAAACACTTTTTGCACTTGTGATAGTGTTGAAAAACCACTTTTCGCACTTGTGTTAGTGTTGAAAAACCACTTTTTGCACTTGTGATAGTGTTGAAAAACCACTTTTGCACTTGTATTAGTGTGGAAAAACCACTTTTTGCACTTGTGATAGTGTTGAAAAACCACTTTTCGCACTTGTGTTAGTGTTTAAAAACCACTTTTCGCACTTGTGTTAGTGTTGAAAAACCACTTTTCGCACTTGTGGTAGTGTTGAAAAACCACTTTTCGCACTTGTGTTGGTGCAGGAAACCACTTTTGCACTTGTATTAGTGTGGAAAAAACACTTTTTGCACTTGTGATAGTGTTGAAAAACCACTTTTCGCACTTGTGTTAGTGTTGAAAAACCACTTTTTGCACTTGTGATAGTGTTGAAAAACCACTTTTGCACTTGTATTAGTGTGGAAAAACCACTTTTCGCACTTGTGTTAGTGTTGAAAAACCACTTTTTGCACTTGTGATAGTGTTGAAAAACCACTTTTGCACTTGTATTAGTGTGGAAAAACCACTTTTCGCACTTGTGTTAGTGTTGAAAAACCACTTTTCGCACTTGTGTTAGTGTGGAAAAAACACTTTTTGCACTTGTGATAGTGTTGAAAAACCACTTTTCGCACTTGTGTTAGTGTTGAAAAACCACTTTTCGCACTTGTGTTGGTGCAGGAAACCACTTTTGCACTTGTATTAGTGTGGAAAAAACACTTTTTGCACTTGTGATAGTGTTGAAAAACCACTTTTTGCACTTGTGATAGTGTTTAAAAACCACTTTTCGCACTTGTGTTAGTGTTGAAAAACCACTTTTCGCACTTGTGGTAGTGTTGAAAAACCACTTTTCGCACTTGTGTTGGTGCAGGAAACCACTTTTGCACTTGTATTAGTGTGGAAAAAACACTTTTTGCACTTGTGATAGTGTTGAAAAACCACTTTTCGCACTTGTGTTAGTGTTGAAAAACCACTTTTTGCACTTGTGATAGTGTTGAAAAACCACTTTTGCACTTGTATTAGTGTGGAAAAACCACTTTTTGCACTTGTGATAGTGTTGAAAAACCACTTTTGCACTTGTATTAGTGTGGAAAAACCACTTTTCGCACTTGTGTTAGTGTTGAAAAACCACTTTTCGCACTTGTGTTAGTGTGGAAAAAACACTTTTTGCACTTGTGAGTGTGGAAAAAACACTTTTTGCACTTGTGATAGTGTTGAAAAACCACTTTTCGCACTTGTGATAGTGTTGAAAAACCACTTTTGCACTTGTATTAGTGTGGAAAAAACACTTTTTGCACTTGTGTTAGTGTTGAAAAACCACTTTTCGCACTTGTGTTGGTGCAGGAAACCACTTTTGCACTTGTATTAGTGTGGAAAAAACACTTTTTGCACTTGTGATAGTGTTGAAAAACCACTTTTCGCACTTGTGTTGGTGCAGGAAACCACTTTGCAATTGTATTAGTGTGGAAAAAACACTTTTTGCACTTGTATTAGTGTGGAAAAAACACTTTTTGCACTTGTGTTAGTGTTGAAAAACCACTTTTCGCACTTGTGTTAGTGTTGAAAAACCACTTTTCGCACTTGTGTTGGTGCAGGAAACCACTTTTGCACTTGTATTAGTGTGGAAAAAACCACTTTTCGCACTTGTGTTAGTGTTGAAAAACCACTTTTCGCACTTGTGTTAGTGTTGAAAAACCACTTTTGCACTTGTGTTAGTGTGGAAAAACCACTTTTCGCACTTGTGTTAGTGTTGAAAAACCACTTTTTGCACTTGTGATAGTGTTGAAAAACCACTTTTCGCACTTGTGTTAGTGTTGAAAAACCACTTTTCGCACTTGTGTTGGTGCAGGAAACCACTTTTGCACTTGTATTAGTGTGGAAAAAACACTTTTTGCACTTGTGATAGTGTTGAAAAACCACTTTTTGCACTTGTGATAGTGTTTAAAAACCACTTTTCGCACTTGTGTTAGTGTTGAAAAACCACTTTTGCACTTGTATTAGTGTGGAAAAAACACTTTTTGCACTTGTGATAGTGTTGAAAAACCACTTTTCGCACTTGTATTAGTGTGGAAAAAACACTTTTTGCACTTGTGATAGTGTTGAAAAACCACTTTTCGCACTTGTGTTAGTGTTTAAAAACCACTTTTCGCACTTGTGTTAGTGTTGAAAAACCACTTTTCGCACTTGTGGTAGTGTTGAAAAACCACTTTTCGCACTTGTGTTGGTGCAGGAAACCACTTTTGCACTTGTATTAGTGTGGAAAAAACACTTTTTGCACTTGTGATAGTGTTGAAAAACCACTTTTCGCACTTGTGTTAGTGTTGAAAAACCACTTTTTGCACTTGTGATAGTGTTGAAAAACCACTTTTGCACTTGTATTAGTGTGGAAAAACCACTTTTCGCACTTGTGTTAGTGTTGAAAAACCACTTTTTGCACTTGTGATAGTGTTGAAAAACCACTTTTGCACTTGTATTAGTGTGGAAAAACCACTTTTCGCACTTGTGTTAGTGTTGAAAAACCACTTTTCGCACTTGTGTTAGTGTGGAAAAAACACTTTTTGCACTTGTGATAGTGTTGAAAAACCACTTTTCGCACTTGTGTTGGTGCAGGAAACCACTTTTGCACTTGTATTAGTGTGGAAAAAACACTTTTTGCACTTGTGATAGTGTTGAAAAACCACTTTTCGCACTTGTGTTAGTGTTGAAAAACCACTTTTCGCACTTGTGTTAGTGTTGAAAAACCACTTTTCGCACTTGTGTTGGTGCAGGAAACCACTTTTGCACTTGTATTAGTGTGGAAAAAACCACTTTTCGCACTTGTGTTAGTGTTGAAAAACCACTTTTCGCACTTGTGTTAGTGTTGAAAAACCACTTTTGCACTTGTGTTAGTGTGGAAAAACCACTTTTCGCACTTGTGTTAGTGTTGAAAAACCACTTTTTGCACTTGTGATAGTGTTGAAAAACCACTTTTCGCACTTGTGTTAGTGTTGAAAAACCACTTTTCGCACTTGTGTTGGTGCAGGAAACCACTTTTGCACTTGTATTAGTGTGGAAAAAACACTTTTTGCACTTGTGATAGTGTTGAAAAACCACTTTTTGCACTTGTGATAGTGTTTAAAAACCACTTTTCGCACTTGTGTTAGTGTTGAAAAACCACTTTTCGCACTTGTGGTAGTGTTGAAAAACCACTTTTTGCACTTGTGTTGGTGCAGGAAACCACTTTTGCACTTGTATTAGTGTGGAAAAAACACTTTTTGCACTTGTGATAGTGTTGAAAAACCACTTTTCGCACTTGTGTTAGTGTTGAAAAACCACTTTTTGCACTTGTGATAGTGTTGAAAAACCACTTTTGCACTTGTATTAGTGTGGAAAAACCACTTTTCGCACTTGTGTTAGTGTTGAAAAACCACTTTTTGCACTTGTGATAGTGTTGAAAAACCACTTTTGCACTTGTATTAGTGTGGAAAAACCACTTTTCGCACTTGTGTTAGTGTTGAAAAACCACTTTTTGCACTTGTGTTAGTGTGGAAAAAACATTTTTGCACTTGTGATAGTGTTGAAAAACCACTTTTCGCACTTGTGTTAGTGTTGAAAAACCACTTTTCGCATTTGTGTTGGTGCAGGAAACCACTTTTGCACTTGTATTAGTGTGGAAAAAACACTTTTTGCACTTGTGATAGTGTTGAAAAACCACTTTTCGCACTTGTGTTAGTGTTGAAAAACCACTTTTTGCACTTGTGATAGTGTTGAAAAACCACTTTTGCACTTGTATTAGTGTGGAAAAACCACTTTTCGCACTTGTGTTAGTGTTGAAAAACCACTTTTCGCACTTGTGTTAGTGTGGAAAAAACACTTTTTGCACTTGTGATAGTGTTGAAAAACCACTTTTCGCACTTGTGTTGGTGCAGGAAACCACTTTTGCACTTGTATTAGTGTGGAAAAAACACTTTTTGCACTTGTGATAGTGTTGAAAAACCACTTTTCGCACTTGTGTTAGTGTTGAAAAACCACTTTTCGCACTTGTGTTAGTGTTGAAAAACCACTTTTCGCACTTGTGTTGGTGCAGGAAACCACTTTTGCACTTGTATTAGTGTGGAAAAAACATTTTTGCACTTGTGATAGTGTTGAAAAACCACTTTTTGCACTTGTGTTAGTGTTGAAAAACCACTTTTCGCATTTGTGTTGGTGCAGGAAACCACTTTTGCACTTGTATTAGTGTGGAAAAAACACTTTTTGCACTTGTGATAGTGTTGAAAAACCACTTTTCGCACTTGTTTTAGTGTTGAAAAACCACTTTTTGCACTTGTGATAGTGTTGAAAAACCACTTTTGCACTTGTATTAGTGTGGAAAAACCACTTTTCGCACTTGTGTTAGTGTTGAAAAACCACTTTTCGCACTTGTGTTAGTGTTGAAAAACCACTTTTCGCACTTGTGTTGGTGCAGGAAACCACTTTTGCACTTGTATTTGTGTGGAAAAAACACTTTTTGCACTTGTGATAGTGTTGAAAAACCACTTTTCGCACTTGTGTTAGTGTTGAAAAACCACTTTTCGCACTTGTGTTAGTGTTGAAAAACCACTTTTCGAACTTGTGTTGGTGCAGGAAACCACTTTTGCACTTGTATTAGTGTGGAAAAAACACTTTTTGCACTTGTGATAGTGTTGAAAAACCACTTTTCGCACTTGTGTTAGTGTTGAAAAACCACTTTTCGCACTTGTGTTGGTGCAGGAAACCACTTTTGCAATTGTATTAGTGTGGAAAAACCACTTTTCGCACTTGTGTTAGTGTTGAAAAACCACTTTTCGCACTTGTGTTAGTGTTGAAATACCACTTTTCGCACTTGTGTTAGTGTTGAAAAACCACTTTTCGCACTTGTGTTAGTGTTGAAAAACCACTTTTCGCACTTGTGTTGGTGCAGGAAACCACTTTTGCACTTGTATTAGTGTGGGAAAAACACTTTTTGCACTTGTGTTAGTGTTGAAAACCACTTTTCGCACTTGTATTGGTGCAGGAAACCACTTTTGCACTTGTATTAGTGTGGAAAAACCACTTTTCGCACTTGTGTTAGTGTTGAAAAACCACTTTCCGCACTTGTGTTAGTGTTGAAAAACCACTTTTCGCACTTGTGTTGGTGCAGGAAACCACTTTTGCACTTGTATTAGTGTGGAAAAAACACTTTTTGCACTTGTGTTAGTGTTGAAAAACCACTTTTCGCACTTGTGTTAGTGTTGAAAAACCACTTTTCGCACTTGTGTTGGTGCAGGAAACCACTTTTGCACTTGTATTAGTGTGGAAAAAACCACTTTTCGCACTTGTGTTAGTGTTGAAAAACCACTTTTCGCACTTGTGTTAGTGTTGAAAAACCACTTTTGCACTTGTGTTAGTGTGGAAAAACCACTTTTCGCACTTGTGTTAGTGTTGAAAAACCACTTTTCGCACTTGTGTTAGTGTTGAAAAACCACTTTTCGCACTTGTGTTGGTGCAGGAAACCACTTTTGCACTTGTATTAGTGTGGAAAAACACTTTTTGCACTTGTGTTAGTGTTGAAAAACCACTTTTCGCACTTGTGTTAGTGTTGAAAAAGCACTTTTCGCACTTGTGTTGGTGCAGGAAACCACTTTTGCACTTGTATTAGTGTGGAAAAAACACTTTTTGCACTTGTGTTAGTGTTGAAAAACCACTTTTCGCACTTGTGTTAGTGTTGAAAAAGCACTTTTCGCACTTGTGTTGGTGCAGGAAACCACTTTTGCACTTGTATTAGTGTGGAAAAAACACTTTTTGCACTTGTGATATGTTGAAAAACCACTTTTCGCACTTGTGTTAGTGTTGAAAAACCACTTTTCGCACTTGTGTTAGTGTTGAAAAACCACTTTTCGCACTTGTGTTAGTGTTGAAAAAGCACTTTTCGCACTTGTGTTGGTGCAGGAAACCACTTTTGCACTTGTATTAGTGTGGAAAAAACATTTTTGCACTTGTGATAGTGTTGAAAAACCACTTTTTGCACTTGTGTTAGTGTTGAAAAACCACTTTTCGCATTTGTGTTGGTGCAGGAAACCACTTTTGCACTTGTATTAGTGTGGAAAAACCACTTTTCGCACTTGTGTTAGTGTTGAAAAACCACTTTTCGCACTTGTGTTAGTGTGGAAAAAACACTTTTTGCACTTGTGATAGTGTTGAAAAACCACTTTTCGCACTTGTGTTGGTGCAGGAAACCACTTTTGCACTTGTATTAGTGTGGAAAAAACACTTTTTGCACTTGTGATAGTGTTGAAAAACCACTTTTCGCACTTGTGTTAGTGTTGAAAAACCACTTTTCGCACTTGTGTTAGTGTTGAAAAACCACTTTTCGCACTTGTGTTGGTGCAGGAAACCACTTTTGCACTTGTATTAGTGTGGAAAAAACCACTTTTCGCACTTGTGTTAGTGTTGAAAAACCACTTTTCGCACTTGTGTTAGTGTTGAAAAACCACTTTTGCACTTGTGTTAGTGTGGAAAAACCACTTTTCGCACTTGTGTTAGTGTTGAAAAACCACTTTTTGCACTTGTGATAGTGTTGAAAAACCACTTTTCGCACTTGTGTTAGTGTTGAAAAACCACTTTTCGCACTTGTGTTGGTGCAGGAAACCACTTTTGCACTTGTATTAGTGTGGAAAAAACACTTTTTGCACTTGTGATAGTGTTGAAAAACCACTTTTCGCATTTGTGTTGGTGCAGGAAACCACTTTTGCACTTGTATTAGTGTGGAAAAAACACTTTTTGCACTTGTGATAGTGTTGAAAAACCACTTTTCGCACTTGTTTTAGTGTTGAAAAACCACTTTTTGCACTTGTGATAGTGTTGAAAAACCACTTTTGCACTTGTATTAGTGTGGAAAAACCACTTTTCGCACTTGTGTTAGTGTTGAAAAACCACTTTTCGCACTTGTGTTAGTGTTGAAAAACCACTTTTCGCACTTGTGTTGGTGCAGGAAACCACTTTTGCACTTGTATTTGTGTGGAAAAAACACTTTTTGCACTTGTGATAGTGTTGAAAAACCACTTTTCGCACTTGTGTTAGTGTTGAAAAACCACTTTTCGCACTTGTGTTAGTGTTGAAAAACCACTTTTCGAACTTGTGTTGGTGCAGGAAACCACTTTTGCACTTGTATTAGTGTGGAAAAAACACTTTTTGCACTTGTGATAGTGTTGAAAAACCACTTTTCGCACTTGTGTTAGTGTTGAAAAACCACTTTTCGCACTTGTGTTGGTGCAGGAAACCACTTTTGCAATTGTATTAGTGTGGAAAAACCACTTTTCGCACTTGTGTTAGTGTTGAAAAACCACTTTTCGCACTTGTGTTAGTGTTGAAATACCACTTTTCGCACTTGTGTTAGTGTTGAAAAACCACTTTTCGCACTTGTGTTAGTGTTGAAAAACCACTTTTCGCACTTGTGTTGGTGCAGGAAACCACTTTTGCACTTGTATTAGTGTGGGAAAAACACTTTTTGCACTTGTGTTAGTGTTGAAAACCACTTTTCGCACTTGTATTGGTGCAGGAAACCACTTTTGCACTTGTATTAGTGTGGAAAAACCACTTTTCGCACTTGTGTTAGTGTTGAAAAACCACTTTCCGCACTTGTGTTAGTGTTGAAAAACCACTTTTCGCACTTGTGTTGGTGCAGGAAACCACTTTTGCACTTGTATTAGTGTGGAAAAAAACCACTTTTCGCACTTGTGTTAGTGTTGAAAAACCACTTTTCGCACTTGTGTTAGTGTTGAAAAACCACTTTTGCACTTGTGTTAGTGTGGAAAAACCACTTTTCGCACTTGTGTTAGTGTTGAAAAACCACTTTTTGCACTTGTGATAGTGTTGAAAAACCACTTTTCGCACTTGTGTTAGTGTTGAAAAACCACTTTTCGCACTTGTGTTGGTGCAGGAAACCACTTTTGCACTTGTATTAGTGTGGAAAAAACACTTTTTGCACTTGTGATAGTGTTGAAAAACCACTTTTTGCACTTGTGATAGTGTTTAAAAACCACTTTTCGCACTTGTGTTAGTGTTGAAAAACCACTTTTCGCACTTGTGGTAGTGTTGAAAAACCACTTTTTGCACTTGTGTTGGTGCAGGAAACCACTTTTGCACTTGTATTAGTGTGGAAAAAACACTTTTTGCACTTGTGATAGTGTTGAAAAACCACTTTTCGCACTTGTGTTAGTGTTGAAAAACCACTTTTTGCACTTGTGATAGTGTTGAAAAACCACTTTTGCACTTGTATTAGTGTGGAAAAACCACTTTTCGCACTTGTGTTAGTGTTGAAAAACCACTTTTTGCACTTGTGATAGTGTTGAAAAACCACTTTTGCACTTGTATTAGTGTGGAAAAACCACTTTTCGCACTTGTGTTAGTGTTGAAAAACCACTTTTCGCACTTGTGTTAGTGTGGAAAAAACATTTTTGCACTTGTGATAGTGTTGAAAAACCACTTTTCGCACTTGTGTTAGTGTTGAAAAACCACTTTTCGCATTTGTGTTGGTGCAGGAAACCACTTTTGCACTTGTATTAGTGTGGAAAAAACACTTTTTGCACTTGTGATAGTGTTGAAAAACCACTTTTCGCACTTGTGTTAGTGTTGAAAAACCACTTTTTGCACTTGTGATAGTGTTGAAAAACCACTTTTGCACTTGTATTAGTGTGGAAAAACCACTTTTCGCACTTGTGTTAGTGTTGAAAAACCACTTTTCGCACTTGTGTTAGTGTGGAAAAAACACTTTTTGCACTTGTGATAGTGTTGAAAAACCACTTTTCGCACTTGTGTTGGTGCAGGAAACCACTTTTGCACTTGTATTAGTGTGGAAAAAACACTTTTTGCACTTGTGATAGTGTTGAAAAACCACTTTTCGCACTTGTGTTAGTGTTGAAAAACCACTTTTCGCACTTGTGTTAGTGTTGAAAAACCACTTTTCGCACTTGTGTTGGTGCAGGAAACCACTTTTGCACTTGTATTAGTGTGGAAAAAACATTTTTGCACTTGTGATAGTGTTGAAAAACCACTTTTTGCACTTGTGTTAGTGTTGAAAAACCACTTTTCGCATTTGTGTTGGTGCAGGAAACCACTTTTGCACTTGTATTAGTGTGGAAAAAACACTTTTTGCACTTGTGATAGTGTTGAAAAACCACTTTTCGCACTTGTTTTAGTGTTGAAAAACCACTTTTTGCACTTGTGATAGTGTTGAAAAACCACTTTTGCACTTGTATTAGTGTGGAAAAACCACTTTTCGCACTTGTGTTAGTGTTGAAAAACCACTTTTCGCACTTGTGTTAGTGTTGAAAAACCACTTTTCGCACTTGTGTTGGTGCAGGAAACCACTTTTGCACTTGTATTTGTGTGGAAAAAACACTTTTTGCACTTGTGATAGTGTTGAAAAACCACTTTTCGCACTTGTGTTAGTGTTGAAAAACCACTTTTCGCACTTGTGTTAGTGTTGAAAAACCACTTTTCGAACTTGTGTTGGTGCAGGAAACCACTTTTGCACTTGTATTAGTGTGGAAAAAACACTTTTTGCACTTGTGATAGTGTTGAAAAACCACTTTTCGCACTTGTGTTAGTGTTGAAAAACCACTTTTCGCACTTGTGTTGGTGCAGGAAACCACTTTTGCAATTGTATTAGTGTGGAAAAACCACTTTTCGCACTTGTGTTAGTGTTGAAAAACCACTTTTCGCACTTGTGTTAGTGTTGAAATACCACTTTTCGCACTTGTGTTAGTGTTGAAAAACCACTTTTCGCACTTGTGTTAGTGTTGAAAAACCACTTTTCGCACTTGTGTTGGTGCAGGAAACCACTTTTGCACTTGTATTAGTGTGGGAAAAACACTTTTTGCACTTGTGTTAGTGTTGAAAACCACTTTTCGCACTTGTATTGGTGCAGGAAACCACTTTTGCACTTGTATTAGTGTGGAAAAACCACTTTTCGCACTTGTGTTAGTGTTGAAAAACCACTTTCCGCACTTGTGTTAGTGTTGAAAAACCACTTTTCGCACTTGTGTTAGTGTTGAAATACCACTTTTCGCACTTGTGTTAGTGTTGAAAAACCACTTTTCGCACTTGTGTTAGTGTTGAAAAACCACTTTTCGCACTTGTGTTGGTGCAGGAAACCACTTTTGCACTTGTATTAGTGTGGGAAAAACACTTTTTGCACTTGTGTTAGTGTTGAAAACCACTTTTCGCACTTGTATTGGTGCAGGAAACCACTTTTGCACTTGTATTAGTGTGGAAAAACCACTTTTTGCACTTGTGATAGTGTTGAAAAACCACTTTTGCACTTGTATTAGTGTGGAAAAACCACTTTTCGCACTTGTGTTAGTGTTGAAAAACCACTTTTTGCACTTGTGATAGTGTTGAAAAACCACTTTTGCACTTGTATTAGTGTGGAAAAACCACTTTTCGCACTTGTGTTAGTGTTGAAAAACCACTTTTCGCACTTGTGTTAGTGTGGAAAAAACATTTTTGCACTTGTGATAGTGTTGAAAAACCACTTTTCGCACTTGTGTTAGTGTTGAAAAACCACTTTTCGCATTTGTGTTGGTGCAGGAAACCACTTTTGCACTTGTATTAGTGTGGAAAAAACACTTTTTGCACTTGTGATAGTGTTGAAAAACCACTTTTCGCACTTGTGTTAGTGTTGAAAAACCACTTTTTGCACTTGTGATAGTGTTGAAAAACCACTTTTGCACTTGTATTAGTGTGGAAAAACCACTTTTCGCACTTGTGTTAGTGTTGAAAAACCACTTTTCGCACTTGTGTTAGTGTGGAAAAAACACTTTTTGCACTTGTGATAGTGTTGAAAAACCACTTTTCGCACTTGTGTTGGTGCAGGAAACCACTTTTGCACTTGTATTAGTGTGGAAAAAACACTTTTTGCACTTGTGATAGTGTTGAAAAACCACTTTTCGCACTTGTGTTAGTGTTGAAAAACCACTTTTCGCACTTGTGTTAGTGTTGAAAAACCACTTTTCGCACTTGTGTTGGTGCAGGAAACCACTTTTGCACTTGTATTAGTGTGGAAAAAACATTTTTGCACTTGTGATAGTGTTGAAAAACCACTTTTTGCACTTGTGTTAGTGTTGAAAAACCACTTTTCGCATTTGTGTTGGTGCAGGAAACCACTTTTGCACTTGTATTAGTGTGGAAAAAACACTTTTTGCACTTGTGATAGTGTTGAAAAACCACTTTTCGCACTTGTTTTAGTGTTGAAAAACCACTTTTTGCACTTGTGATAGTGTTGAAAAACCACTTTTGCACTTGTATTAGTGTGGAAAAACCACTTTTCGCACTTGTGTTAGTGTTGAAAAACCACTTTTCGCACTTGTGTTAGTGTTGAAAAACCACTTTTCGCACTTGTGTTGGTGCAGGAAACCACTTTTGCACTTGTATTTGTGTGGAAAAAACACTTTTTGCACTTGTGATAGTGTTGAAAAACCACTTTTCGCACTTGTGTTAGTGTTGAAAAACCACTTTTCGCACTTGTGTTAGTGTTGAAAAACCACTTTTCGAACTTGTGTTGGTGCAGGAAACCACTTTTGCACTTGTATTAGTGTGGAAAAAACACTTTTTGCACTTGTGATAGTGTTGAAAAACCACTTTTCGCACTTGTGTTAGTGTTGAAAAACCACTTTTCGCACTTGTGTTGGTGCAGGAAACCACTTTTGCAATTGTATTAGTGTGGAAAAACCACTTTTCGCACTTGTGTTAGTGTTGAAAAACCACTTTTCGCACTTGTGTTAGTGTTGAAATACCACTTTTCGCACTTGTGTTAGTGTTGAAAAACCACTTTTCGCACTTGTGTTAGTGTTGAAAAACCACTTTTCGCACTTGTGTTGGTGCAGGAAACCACTTTTGCACTTGTATTAGTGTGGGAAAAACACTTTTTGCACTTGTGTTAGTGTTGAAAACCACTTTTCGCACTTGTATTGGTGCAGGAAACCACTTTTGCACTTGTATTAGTGTGGAAAAACCACTTTTCGCACTTGTGTTAGTGTTGAAAAACCACTTTCCGCACTTGTGTTAGTGTTGAAAAACCACTTTTCGCACTTGTGTTGGTGCAGGAAACCACTTTTGCACTTGTATTAGTGTGGAAAAAACACTTTTTGCACTTGTGTTAGTGTTGAAAAACCACTTTTCGCACTTGTGTTAGTGTTGAAAAACCACTTTTCGCACTTGTGTTGGTGCAGGAAACCACTTTTGCACTTGTATTAGTGTGGAAAAAACCACTTTTCGCACTTGTGTTAGTGTTGAAAAACCACTTTTCGCACTTGTGTTAGTGTTGAAAAACCACTTTTGCAGTTGTGTTAGTGTGGAAAAACCACTTTTCGCACTTGTGTTAGTGTTGAAAAACCACTTTTCGCACTTGTGTTAGTGTTGAAAAACCACTTTTCGCACTTGTGTTGGTGCAGGAAACCACTTTTGCACTTGTATTAGTGTGGAAAAACACTTTTTGCACTTGTGTTAGTGTTGAAAAACCACTTTTCGCACTTGTGTTAGTGTTGAAAAAGCACTTTTCGCACTTGTGTTGGTGCAGGAAACCACTTTTGCACTTGTATTAGTGTGGAAAAAACACTTTTTGCACTTGTGTTAGTGTTGAAAAACCACTTTTCGCACTTGTGTTAGTGTTGAAAAAGCACTTTTCGCACTTGTGTTGGTGCAGGAAACCACTTTTGCACTTGTATTAGTGTGGAAAAAACACTTTTTGCACTTGTGATATGTTGAAAAACCACTTTTCGCACTTGTGTTAGTGTTGAAAAACCACTTTTCGCACTTGTGTTAGTGTTGAAAAACCACTTTTCGCACTTGTGTTAGTGTTGAAAAAGCACTTTTCGCACTTGTGTTGGTGCAGGAAACCACTTTTGCACTTGTATTAGTGTGGAAAAAACATTTTTGCACTTGTGATAGTGTTGAAAAACCACTTTTTGCACTTGTGTTAGTGTTGAAAAACCACTTTTCGCATTTGTGTTGGTGCAGGAAACCACTTTTGCACTTGTATTAGTGTGGAAAAACCACTTTTCGCACTTGTGTTAGTGTTGAAAAACCACTTTTCGCACTTGTGTTAGTGTGGAAAAAACACTTTTTGCACTTGTGATAGTGTTGAAAAACCACTTTTCGCACTTGTGTTGGTGCAGGAAACCACTTTTGCACTTGTATTAGTGTGGAAAAAACACTTTTTGCACTTGTGATAGTGTTGAAAAACCACTTTTCGCACTTGTGTTAGTGTTGAAAAACCACTTTTCGCACTTGTGTTAGTGTTGAAAAACCACTTTTCGCACTTGTGTTGGTGCAGGAAACCACTTTTGCACTTGTATTAGTGTGGAAAAAACCACTTTTCGCACTTGTGTTAGTGTTGAAAAACCACTTTTCGCACTTGTGTTAGTGTTGAAAAACCACTTTTGCACTTGTGTTAGTGTGGAAAAACCACTTTTCGCACTTGTGTTAGTGTTGAAAAACCACTTTTTGCACTTGTGATAGTGTTGAAAAACCACTTTTCGCACTTGTGTTAGTGTTGAAAAACCACTTTTCGCACTTGTGTTGGTGCAGGAAACCACTTTTGCACTTGTATTAGTGTGGAAAAAACACTTTTTGCACTTGTGATAGTGTTGAAAAACCACTTTTCGCATTTGTGTTGGTGCAGGAAACCACTTTTGCACTTGTATTAGTGTGGAAAAAACACTTTTTGCACTTGTGATAGTGTTGAAAAACCACTTTTCGCACTTGTTTTAGTGTTGAAAAACCACTTTTTGCACTTGTGATAGTGTTGAAAAACCACTTTTGCACTTGTATTAGTGTGGAAAAACCACTTTTCGCACTTGTGTTAGTGTTGAAAAACCACTTTTCGCACTTGTGTTAGTGTTGAAAAACCACTTTTCGCACTTGTGTTGGTGCAGGAAACCACTTTTGCACTTGTATTTGTGTGGAAAAAACACTTTTTGCACTTGTGATAGTGTTGAAAAACCACTTTTCGCACTTGTGTTAGTGTTGAAAAACCACTTTTCGCACTTGTGTTAGTGTTGAAAAACCACTTTTCGAACTTGTGTTGGTGCAGGAAACCACTTTTGCACTTGTATTAGTGTGGAAAAAACACTTTTTGCACTTGTGATAGTGTTGAAAAACCACTTTTCGCACTTGTGTTAGTGTTGAAAAACCACTTTTCGCACTTGTGTTGGTGCAGGAAACCACTTTTGCAATTGTATTAGTGTGGAAAAACCACTTTTCGCACTTGTGTTAGTGTTGAAAAACCACTTTTCGCACTTGTGTTAGTGTTGAAATACCACTTTTCGCACTTGTGTTAGTGTTGAAAAACCACTTTTCGCACTTGTGTTAGTGTTGAAAAACCACTTTTCGCACTTGTGTTGGTGCAGGAAACCACTTTTGCACTTGTATTAGTGTGGGAAAAACACTTTTTGCACTTGTGTTAGTGTTGAAAACCACTTTTCGCACTTGTATTGGTGCAGGAAACCACTTTTGCACTTGTATTAGTGTGGAAAAACCACTTTTCGCACTTGTGTTAGTGTTGAAAAACCACTTTCCGCACTTGTGTTAGTGTTGAAAAACCACTTTTCGCACTTGTGTTGGTGCAGGAAACCACTTTTGCACTTGTATTAGTGTGGAAAAAACCACTTTTCGCACTTGTGTTAGTGTTGAAAAACCACTTTTCGCACTTGTGTTAGTGTTGAAAAACCACTTTTGCACTTGTGTTAGTGTGGAAAAACCACTTTTCGCACTTGTGTTAGTGTTGAAAAACCACTTTTTGCACTTGTGATAGTGTTGAAAAACCACTTTTCGCACTTGTGTTAGTGTTGAAAAACCACTTTTCGCACTTGTGTTGGTGCAGGAAACCACTTTTGCACTTGTATTAGTGTGGAAAAAACACTTTTTGCACTTGTGATAGTGTTGAAAAACCACTTTTTGCACTTGTGATAGTGTTTAAAAACCACTTTTCGCACTTGTGTTAGTGTTGAAAAACCACTTTTCGCACTTGTGGTAGTGTTGAAAAACCACTTTTTGCACTTGTGTTGGTGCAGGAAACCACTTTTGCACTTGTATTAGTGTGGAAAAAACACTTTTTGCACTTGTGATAGTGTTGAAAAACCACTTTTCGCACTTGTGTTAGTGTTGAAAAACCACTTTTTGCACTTGTGATAGTGTTGAAAAACCACTTTTGCACTTGTATTAGTGTGGAAAAACCACTTTTCGCACTTGTGTTAGTGTTGAAAAACCACTTTTTGCACTTGTGATAGTGTTGAAAAACCACTTTTGCACTTGTATTAGTGTGGAAAAACCACTTTTCGCACTTGTGTTAGTGTTGAAAAACCACTTTTCGCACTTGTGTTAGTGTGGAAAAAACATTTTTGCACTTGTGATAGTGTTGAAAAACCACTTTTCGCACTTGTGTTAGTGTTGAAAAACCACTTTTCGCATTTGTGTTGGTGCAGGAAACCACTTTTGCACTTGTATTAGTGTGGAAAAAACACTTTTTGCACTTGTGATAGTGTTGAAAAACCACTTTTCGCACTTGTGTTAGTGTTGAAAAACCACTTTTTGCACTTGTGATAGTGTTGAAAAACCACTTTTGCACTTGTATTAGTGTGGAAAAACCACTTTTCGCACTTGTGTTAGTGTTGAAAAACCACTTTTCGCACTTGTGTTAGTGTGGAAAAAACACTTTTTGCACTTGTGATAGTGTTGAAAAACCACTTTTCGCACTTGTGTTGGTGCAGGAAACCACTTTTGCACTTGTATTAGTGTGGAAAAAACACTTTTTGCACTTGTGATAGTGTTGAAAAACCACTTTTCGCACTTGTGTTAGTGTTGAAAAACCACTTTTCGCACTTGTGTTAGTGTTGAAAAACCACTTTTCGCACTTGTGTTGGTGCAGGAAACCACTTTTGCACTTGTATTAGTGTGGAAAAAACATTTTTGCACTTGTGATAGTGTTGAAAAACCACTTTTTGCACTTGTGTTAGTGTTGAAAAACCACTTTTCGCATTTGTGTTGGTGCAGGAAACCACTTTTGCACTTGTATTAGTGTGGAAAAAACACTTTTTGCACTTGTGATAGTGTTGAAAAACCACTTTTCGCACTTGTTTTAGTGTTGAAAAACCACTTTTTGCACTTGTGATAGTGTTGAAAAACCACTTTTGCACTTGTATTAGTGTGGAAAAACCACTTTTCGCACTTGTGTTAGTGTTGAAAAACCACTTTTCGCACTTGTGTTAGTGTTGAAAAACCACTTTTCGCACTTGTGTTGGTGCAGGAAACCACTTTTGCACTTGTATTTGTGTGGAAAAAACACTTTTTGCACTTGTGATAGTGTTGAAAAACCACTTTTCGCACTTGTGTTAGTGTTGAAAAACCACTTTTCGCACTTGTGTTAGTGTTGAAAAACCACTTTTCGAACTTGTGTTGGTGCAGGAAACCACTTTTGCACTTGTATTAGTGTGGAAAAAACACTTTTTGCACTTGTGATAGTGTTGAAAAACCACTTTTCGCACTTGTGTTAGTGTTGAAAAACCACTTTTCGCACTTGTGTTGGTGCAGGAAACCACTTTTGCAATTGTATTAGTGTGGAAAAACCACTTTTCGCACTTGTGTTAGTGTTGAAAAACCACTTTTCGCACTTGTGTTAGTGTTGAAATACCACTTTTCGCACTTGTGTTAGTGTTGAAAAACCACTTTTCGCACTTGTGTTAGTGTTGAAAAACCACTTTTCGCACTTGTGTTGGTGCAGGAAACCACTTTTGCACTTGTATTAGTGTGGGAAAAACACTTTTTGCACTTGTGTTAGTGTTGAAAACCACTTTTCGCACTTGTATTGGTGCAGGAAACCACTTTTGCACTTGTATTAGTGTGGAAAAACCACTTTTCGCACTTGTGTTAGTGTTGAAAAACCACTTTCCGCACTTGTGTTAGTGTTGAAAAACCACTTTTCGCACTTGTGTTGGTGCAGGAAACCACTTTTGCACTTGTATTAGTGTGGAAAAAACACTTTTTGCACTTGTGTTAGTGTTGAAAAACCACTTTTCGCACTTGTGTTAGTGTTGAAAAACCACTTTTCGCACTTGTGTTGGTGCAGGAAACCACTTTTGCACTTGTATTAGTGTGGAAAAAACCACTTTTCGCACTTGTGTTAGTGTTGAAAAACCACTTTTCGCACTTGTGTTAGTGTTGAAAAACCACTTTTGCACTTGTGTTAGTGTGGAAAAACCACTTTTCGCACTTGTGTTAGTGTTGAAAAACCACTTTTCGCACTTGTGTTAGTGTTGAAAAACCACTTTTCGCACTTGTGTTGGTGCAGGAAACCACTTTTGCACTTGTATTAGTGTGGAAAAACACTTTTTGCACTTGTGTTAGTGTTGAAAAACCACTTTTCGCACTTGTGTTAGTGTTGAAAAAGCACTTTTCGCACTTGTGTTGGTGCAGGAAACCACTTTTGCACTTGTATTAGTGTGGAAAAAACACTTTTTGCACTTGTGTTAGTGTTGAAAAACCACTTTTCGCACTTGTGTTAGTGTTGAAAAAGCACTTTTCGCACTTGTGTTGGTGCAGGAAACCACTTTTGCACTTGTATTAGTGTGGAAAAAACACTTTTTGCACTTGTGATATGTTGAAAAACCACTTTTCGCACTTGTGTTAGTGTTGAAAAACCACTTTTCGCACTTGTGTTAGTGTTGAAAAACCACTTTTCGCACTTGTGTTAGTGTTGAAAAAGCACTTTTCGCACTTGTGTTGGTGCAGGAAACCACTTTTGCACTTGTATTAGTGTGGAAAAAACATTTTTGCACTTGTGATAGTGTTGAAAAACCACTTTTTGCACTTGTGTTAGTGTTGAAAAACCACTTTTCGCATTTGTGTTGGTGCAGGAAACCACTTTTGCACTTGTATTAGTGTGGAAAAACCACTTTTCGCACTTGTGTTAGTGTTGAAAAACCACTTTTCGCACTTGTGTTAGTGTGGAAAAAACACTTTTTGCACTTGTGATAGTGTTGAAAAACCACTTTTCGCACTTGTGTTGGTGCAGGAAACCACTTTTGCACTTGTATTAGTGTGGAAAAAACACTTTTTGCACTTGTGATAGTGTTGAAAAACCACTTTTCGCACTTGTGTTAGTGTTGAAAAACCACTTTTCGCACTTGTGTTAGTGTTGAAAAACCACTTTTCGCACTTGTGTTGGTGCAGGAAACCACTTTTGCACTTGTATTAGTGTGGAAAAAACCACTTTTCGCACTTGTGTTAGTGTTGAAAAACCACTTTTCGCACTTGTGTTAGTGTTGAAAAACCACTTTTGCACTTGTGTTAGTGTGGAAAAACCACTTTTCGCACTTGTGTTAGTGTTGAAAAACCACTTTTTGCACTTGTGATAGTGTTGAAAAACCACTTTTCGCACTTGTGTTAGTGTTGAAAAACCACTTTTCGCACTTGTGTTGGTGCAGGAAACCACTTTTGCACTTGTATTAGTGTGGAAAAAACACTTTTTGCACTTGTGATAGTGTTGAAAAACCACTTTTCGCATTTGTGTTGGTGCAGGAAACCACTTTTGCGCTTGTATTAGTGTGGAAAAAACACTTTTTGCACTTGTGATAGTGTTGAAAAACCACTTTTCGCACTTGTTTTAGTGTTGAAAAACCACTTTTTGCACTTGTGATAGTGTTGAAAAACCACTTTTGCACTTGTATTAGTGTGGAAAAACCACTTTTCGCACTTGTGTTAGTGTTGAAAAACCACTTTTCGCACTTGTGTTAGTGTTGAAAAACCACTTTTCGCACTTGTGTTGGTGCAGGAAACCACTTTTGCACTTGTATTTGTGTGGAAAAAACACTTTTTGCACTTGTGATAGTGTTGAAAAACCACTTTTCGCACTTGTGTTAGTGTTGAAAAACCACTTTTCGCACTTGTGTTAGTGTTGAAAAACCACTTTTCGAACTTGTGTTGGTGCAGGAAACCACTTTTGCACTTGTATTAGTGTGGAAAAAACACTTTTTGCACTTGTGATAGTGTTGAAAAACCACTTTTCGCACTTGTGTTAGTGTTGAAAAACCACTTTTCGCACTTGTGTTGGTGCAGGAAACCACTTTTGCAATTGTATTAGTGTTGAAAAACCACTTTTCGCACTTGTGTTAGTGTTGAAAAACCACTTTTCGCACTTGTGTTAGTGTTGAAATACCACTTTTCGCACTTGTGTTAGTGTTGAAAAACCACTTTTCGCACTTGTGTTAGTGTTGAAAAACCACTTTTCGCACTTGTGTTGGTGCAGGAAACCACTTTTGCACTTGTATTAGTGTGGGAAAAACACTTTTTGCACTTGTGTTAGTGTTGAAAACCACTTTTCGCACTTGTATTGGTGCAGGAAACCACTTTTGCACTTGTATTAGTGTGGAAAAACCACTTTTCGCACTTGTGTTAGTGTTGAAAAACCACTTTCCGCACTTGTGTTAGTGTTGAAAAACCACTTTTCGCACTTGTGTTGGTGCAGGAAACCACTTTTGCACTTGTATTAGTGTGGAAAAAACACTTTTTGCACTTGTGTTAGTGTTGAAAAACCACTTTTCGCACTTGTGTTAGTGTTGAAAAACCACTTTTCGCACTTGTGTTGGTGCAGGAAACCACTTTTGCACTTGTATTAGTGTGGAAAAAACCACTTTTCGCACTTGTGTTAGTGTTGAAAAACCACTTTTCGCACTTGTGTTAGTGTTGAAAAACCACTTTTGCACTTGTGTTAGTGTGGAAAAACCACTTTTCGCACTTGTGTTAGTGTTGAAAAACCACTTTTCGCACTTGTGTTAGTGTTGAAAAACCACTTTTCGCACTTGTGTTGGTGCAGGAAACCACTTTTGCACTTGTATTAGTGTGGAAAAACACTTTTTGCACTTGTGTTAGTGTTGAAAAACCACTTTTCGCACTTGTGTTAGTGTTGAAAAAGCACTTTTCGCACTTGTGTTGGTGCAGGAAACCACTTTTGCACTTGTATTAGTGTGGAAAAAACACTTTTTGCACTTGTGTTAGTGTTGAAAAACCACTTTTCGCACTTGTGTTAGTGTTGAAAAAGCACTTTTCGCACTTGTGTTGGTGCAGGAAACCACTTTTGCACTTGTATTAGTGTGGAAAAAACACTTTTTGCACTTGTGATATGTTGAAAAACCACTTTTCGCACTTGTGTTAGTGTTGAAAAACCACTTTTCGCACTTGTGTTAGTGTTGAAAAACCACTTTTCGCACTTGTGTTAGTGTTGAAAAAGCACTTTTCGCACTTGTGTTGGTGCAGGAAACCACTTTTGCACTTGTATTAGTGTGGAAAAAACATTTTTGCACTTGTGATAGTGTTGAAAAACCACTTTTTGCACTTGTGTTAGTGTTGAAAAACCACTTTTCGCATTTGTGTTGGTGCAGGAAACCACTTTTGCACTTGTATTAGTGTGGAAAAACCACTTTTCGCACTTGTGTTAGTGTTGAAAAACCACTTTTCGCACTTGTGTTAGTGTGGAAAAAACACTTTTTGCACTTGTGATAGTGTTGAAAAACCACTTTTCGCACTTGTGTTGGTGCAGGAAACCACTTTTGCACTTGTATTAGTGTGGAAAAAACACTTTTTGCACTTGTGATAGTGTTGAAAAACCACTTTTCGCACTTGTGTTAGTGTTGAAAAACCACTTTTCGCACTTGTGTTAGTGTTGAAAAACCACTTTTCGCACTTGTGTTGGTGCAGGAAACCACTTTTGCACTTGTATTAGTGTGGAAAAAACCACTTTTCGCACTTGTGTTAGTGTTGAAAAACCACTTTTCGCACTTGTGTTAGTGTTGAAAAACCACTTTTGCACTTGTGTTAGTGTGGAAAAACCACTTTTCGCACTTGTGTTAGTGTTGAAAAACCACTTTTTGCACTTGTGATAGTGTTGAAAAACCACTTTTCGCACTTGTGTTAGTGTTGAAAAACCACTTTTCGCACTTGTGTTGGTGCAGGAAACCACTTTTGCACTTGTATTAGTGTGGAAAAAACACTTTTTGCACTTGTGATAGTGTTGAAAAACCACTTTTTGCACTTGTGATAGTGTTTAAAAACCACTTTTCGCACTTGTGTTAGTGTTGAAAAACCACTTTTCGCACTTGTGGTAGTGTTGAAAAACCACTTTTCGCACTTGTGTTGGTGCAGGAAACCACTTTTGCACTTGTATTAGTGTGGAAAAAACACTTTTTGCACTTGTGATAGTGTTGAAAAACCACTTTTCGCACTTGTGTTAGTGTTGAAAAACCACTTTTTGCACTTGTGATAGTGTTGAAAAACCACTTTTGCACTTGTATTAGTGTGGAAAAACCACTTTTCGCACTTGTGTTAGTGTTGAAAAACCACTTTTTGCACTTGTGATAGTGTTGAAAAACCACTTTTGCACTTGTATTAGTGTGGAAAAACCACTTTTCGCACTTGTGTTAGTGTTGAAAAACCACTTTTCGCACTTGTGTTAGTGTGGAAAAAACACTTTTTGCACTTGTGATAGTGTTGAAAAACCACTTTTCGCACTTGTGTTGGTGCAGGAAACCACTTTTGCACTTGTATTAGTGTGGAAAAAACACTTTTTGCACTTGTGATAGTGTTGAAAAACCACTTTTCGCACTTGTGTTAGTGTTGAAAAACCACTTTTCGCACTTGTGTTAGTGTTGAAAAACCACTTTTCGCACTTGTGTTGGTGCAGGAAACCACTTTTGCACTTGTATTAGTGTGGAAAAAACACTTTTTGCACTTGTGATAGTGTTGAAAAACCACTTTTCGCACTTGTGTTAGTGTTGAAAAACCACTTTTCGCACTTGTGTTAGTGTTGAAAAACCACTTTTCGCACTTGTGTTGGTGCAGGAAACCACTTTTGCACTTGTATTAGTGTGGAAAAAACCACTTTTCGCACTTGTGTTAGTGTTGAAAAACCACTTTTCGCACTTGTGTTAGTGTTGAAAAACCACTTTTGCACTTGTGTTAGTGTGGAAAAACCACTTTTCGCACTTGTGTTAGTGTTGAAAAACCACTTTTTGCACTTGTGATAGTGTTGAAAAACCACTTTTCGCACTTGTGTTAGTGTTGAAAAACCACTTTTCGCACTTGTGTTGGTGCAGGAAACCACTTTTGCACTTGTATTAGTGTGGAAAAAACACTTTTTGCACTTGTGATAGTGTTGAAAAACCACTTTTTGCACTTGTGATAGTGTTTAAAAACCACTTTTCGCACTTGTGTTAGTGTTGAAAAACCACTTTTCGCACTTGTGGTAGTGTTGAAAAACCACTTTTTGCACTTGTGTTGGTGCAGGAAACCACTTTTGCACTTGTATTAGTGTGGAAAAAACACTTTTTGCACTTGTGATAGTGTTGAAAAACCACTTTTCGCACTTGTGTTAGTGTTGAAAAACCACTTTTTGCACTTGTGATAGTGTTGAAAAACCACTTTTGCACTTGTATTAGTGTGGAAAAACCACTTTTCGCACTTGTGTTAGTGTTGAAAAACCACTTTTTGCACTTGTGATAGTGTTGAAAAACCACTTTTGCACTTGTATTAGTGTGGAAAAACCACTTTTCGCACTTGTGTTAGTGTTGAAAAACCACTTTTCGCACTTGTGTTAGTGTGGAAAAAACATTTTTGCACTTGTGATAGTGTTGAAAAACCACTTTTCGCACTTGTGTTAGTGTTGAAAAACCACTTTTCGCATTTGTGTTGGTGCAGGAAACCACTTTTGCACTTGTATTAGTGTGGAAAAAACACTTTTTGCACTTGTGATAGTGTTGAAAAACCACTTTTCGCACTTGTGTTAGTGTTGAAAAACCACTTTTTGCACTTGTGATAGTGTTGAAAAACCACTTTTGCACTTGTATTAGTGTGGAAAAACCACTTTTCGCACTTGTGTTAGTGTTGAAAAACCACTTTTCGCACTTGTGTTAGTGTGGAAAAAACACTTTTTGCACTTGTGATAGTGTTGAAAAACCACTTTTCGCACTTGTGTTGGTGCAGGAAACCACTTTTGCACTTGTATTAGTGTGGAAAAAACACTTTTTGCACTTGTGATAGTGTTGAAAAACCACTTTTCGCACTTGTGTTAGTGTTGAAAAACCACTTTTCGCACTTGTGTTAGTGTTGAAAAACCACTTTTCGCACTTGTGTTGGTGCAGGAAACCACTTTTGCACTTGTATTAGTGTGGAAAAAACATTTTTGCACTTGTGATAGTGTTGAAAAACCACTTTTTGCACTTGTGTTAGTGTTGAAAAACCACTTTTCGCATTTGTGTTGGTGCAGGAAACCACTTTTGCACTTGTATTAGTGTGGAAAAAACACTTTTTGCACTTGTGATAGTGTTGAAAAACCACTTTTCGCACTTGTTTTAGTGTTGAAAAACCACTTTTTGCACTTGTGATAGTGTTGAAAAACCACTTTTGCACTTGTATTAGTGTGGAAAAACCACTTTTCGCACTTGTGTTAGTGTTGAAAAACCACTTTTCGCACTTGTGTTAGTGTTGAAAAACCACTTTTCGCACTTGTGTTGGTGCAGGAAACCACTTTTGCACTTGTATTTGTGTGGAAAAAACACTTTTTGCACTTGTGATAGTGTTGAAAAACCACTTTTCGCACTTGTGTTAGTGTTGAAAAACCACTTTTCGCACTTGTGTTAGTGTTGAAAAACCACTTTTCGAACTTGTGTTGGTGCAGGAAACCACTTTTGCACTTGTATTAGTGTGGAAAAAACACTTTTTGCACTTGTGATAGTGTTGAAAAACCACTTTTCGCACTTGTGTTAGTGTTGAAAAACCACTTTTCGCACTTGTGTTGGTGCAGGAAACCACTTTTGCAATTGTATTAGTGTGGAAAAACCACTTTTCGCACTTGTGTTAGTGTTGAAAAACCACTTTTCGCACTTGTGTTAGTGTTGAAATACCACTTTTCGCACTTGTGTTAGTGTTGAAAAACCACTTTTCGCACTTGTGTTAGTGTTGAAAAACCACTTTTCGCACTTGTGTTGGTGCAGGAAACCACTTTTGCACTTGTATTAGTGTGGGAAAAACACTTTTTGCACTTGTGTTAGTGTTGAAAACCACTTTTCGCACTTGTATTGGTGCAGGAAACCACTTTTGCACTTGTATTAGTGTGGAAAAACCACTTTTCGCACTTGTGTTAGTGTTGAAAAACCACTTTCCGCACTTGTGTTAGTGTTGAAAAACCACTTTTCGCACTTGTGTTGGTGCAGGAAACCACTTTTGCACTTGTATTAGTGTGGAAAAAACACTTTTTGCACTTGTATTAGTGTGGAAAAACCACTTTTCGCACTTGTGTTAGTGTTGAAAAACCACTTTTTGCACTTGTGATAGTGTTGAAAAACCACTTTTGCACTTGTATTAGTGTGGAAAAACCACTTTTCGCACTTGTGTTAGTGTTGAAAAACCACTTTTCGCACTTGTGTTAGTGTGGAAAAAACATTTTTGCACTTGTGATAGTGTTGAAAAACCACTTTTCGCACTTGTGTTAGTGTTGAAAAACCACTTTTCGCATTTGTGTTGGTGCAGGAAACCACTTTTGCACTTGTATTAGTGTGGAAAAAACACTTTTTGCACTTGTGATAGTGTTGAAAAACCACTTTTCGCACTTGTGTTAGTGTTGAAAAACCACTTTTTGCACTTGTGATAGTGTTGAAAAACCACTTTTGCACTTGTATTAGTGTGGAAAAACCACTTTTCGCACTTGTGTTAGTGTTGAAAAACCACTTTTCGCACTTGTGTTAGTGTGGAAAAAACACTTTTTGCACTTGTGATAGTGTTGAAAAACCACTTTTCGCACTTGTGTTGGTGCAGGAAACCACTTTTGCACTTGTATTAGTGTGGAAAAAACACTTTTTGCACTTGTGATAGTGTTGAAAAACCACTTTTCGCACTTGTGTTAGTGTTGAAAAACCACTTTTCGCACTTGTGTTAGTGTTGAAAAACCACTTTTCGCACTTGTGTTGGTGCAGGAAACCACTTTTGCACTTGTATTAGTGTGGAAAAAACATTTTTGCACTTGTGATAGTGTTGAAAAACCACTTTTTGCACTTGTGTTAGTGTTGAAAAACCACTTTTCGCATTTGTGTTGGTGCAGGAAACCACTTTTGCACTTGTATTAGTGTGGAAAAAACACTTTTTGCACTTGTGATAGTGTTGAAAAACCACTTTTCGCACTTGTTTTAGTGTTGAAAAACCACTTTTTGCACTTGTGATAGTGTTGAAAAACCACTTTTGCACTTGTATTAGTGTGGAAAAACCACTTTTCGCACTTGTGTTAGTGTTGAAAAACCACTTTTCGCACTTGTGTTAGTGTTGAAAAACCACTTTTCGCACTTGTGTTGGTGCAGGAAACCACTTTTGCACTTGTATTTGTGTGGAAAAAACACTTTTTGCACTTGTGATAGTGTTGAAAAACCACTTTTCGCACTTGTGTTAGTGTTGAAAAACCACTTTTCGCACTTGTGTTAGTGTTGAAAAACCACTTTTCGAACTTGTGTTGGTGCAGGAAACCACTTTTGCACTTGTATTAGTGTGGAAAAAACACTTTTTGCACTTGTGATAGTGTTGAAAAACCACTTTTCGCACTTGTGTTAGTGTTGAAAAACCACTTTTCGCACTTGTGTTGGTGCAGGAAACCACTTTTGCAATTGTATTAGTGTGGAAAAACCACTTTTCGCACTTGTGTTAGTGTTGAAAAACCACTTTTCGCACTTGTGTTAGTGTTGAAATACCACTTTTCGCACTTGTGTTAGTGTTGAAAAACCACTTTTCGCACTTGTGTTAGTGTTGAAAAACCACTTTTCGCACTTGTGTTGGTGCAGGAAACCACTTTTGCACTTGTATTAGTGTGGGAAAAACACTTTTTGCACTTGTGTTAGTGTTGAAAACCACTTTTCGCACTTGTATTGGTGCAGGAAACCACTTTTGCACTTGTATTAGTGTGGAAAAACCACTTTTCGCACTTGTGTTAGTGTTGAAAAACCACTTTCCGCACTTGTGTTAGTGTTGAAAAACCACTTTTCGCACTTGTGTTGGTGCAGGAAACCACTTTTGCACTTGTATTAGTGTGGAAAAAACACTTTTTGCACTTGTGTTAGTGTTGAAAAACCACTTTTCGCACTTGTGTTAGTGTTGAAAAACCACTTTTCGCACTTGTGTTGGTGCAGGAAACCACTTTTGCACTTGTATTAGTGTGGAAAAAACCACTTTTCGCACTTGTGTTAGTGTTGAAAAACCACTTTTCGCACTTGTGTTAGTGTTGAAAAACCACTTTTGCACTTGTGTTAGTGTGGAAAAACCACTTTTCGCACTTGTGTTAGTGTTGAAAAACCACTTTTCGCACTTGTGTTAGTGTTGAAAAACCACTTTTCGCACTTGTGTTGGTGCAGGAAACCACTTTTGCACTTGTATTAGTGTGGAAAAACACTTTTTGCACTTGTGTTAGTGTTGAAAAACCACTTTTCGCACTTGTGTTAGTGTTGAAAAAGCACTTTTCGCACTTGTGTTGGTGCAGGAAACCACTTTTGCACTTGTATTAGTGTGGAAAAAACACTTTTTGCACTTGTGTTAGTGTTGAAAAACCACTTTTCGCACTTGTGTTAGTGTTGAAAAAGCACTTTTCGCACTTGTGTTGGTGCAGGAAACCACTTTTGCACTTGTATTAGTGTGGAAAAAACACTTTTTGCACTTGTGATATGTTGAAAAACCACTTTTCGCACTTGTGTTAGTGTTGAAAAACCACTTTTCGCACTTGTGTTAGTGTTGAAAAACCACTTTTCGCACTTGTGTTAGTGTTGAAAAAGCACTTTTCGCACTTGTGTTGGTGCAGGAAACCACTTTTGCACTTGTATTAGTGTGGAAAAAACATTTTTGCACTTGTGATAGTGTTGAAAAACCACTTTTTGCACTTGTGTTAGTGTTGAAAAACCACTTTTCGCATTTGTGTTGGTGCAGGAAACCACTTTTGCACTTGTATTAGTGTGGAAAAACCACTTTTCGCACTTGTGTTAGTGTTGAAAAACCACTTTTCGCACTTGTGTTAGTGTGGAAAAAACACTTTTTGCACTTGTGATAGTGTTGAAAAACCACTTTTCGCACTTGTGTTGGTGCAGGAAACCACTTTTGCACTTGTATTAGTGTGGAAAAAACACTTTTTGCACTTGTGATAGTGTTGAAAAACCACTTTTCGCACTTGTGTTAGTGTTGAAAAACCACTTTTCGCACTTGTGTTAGTGTTGAAAAACCACTTTTCGCACTTGTGTTGGTGCAGGAAACCACTTTTGCACTTGTATTAGTGTGGAAAAAACCACTTTTCGCACTTGTGTTAGTGTTGAAAAACCACTTTTCGCACTTGTGTTAGTGTTGAAAAACCACTTTTGCACTTGTGTTAGTGTGGAAAAACCACTTTTCGCACTTGTGTTAGTGTTGAAAAACCACTTTTTGCACTTGTGATAGTGTTGAAAAACCACTTTTCGCACTTGTGTTAGTGTTGAAAAACCACTTTTCGCACTTGTGTTGGTGCAGGAAACCACTTTTGCACTTGTATTAGTGTGGAAAAAACACTTTTTGCACTTGTGATAGTGTTGAAAAACCACTTTTCGCATTTGTGTTGGTGCAGGAAACCACTTTTGCACTTGTATTAGTGTGGAAAAAACACTTTTTGCACTTGTGATAGTGTTGAAAAACCACTTTTCGCACTTGTTTTAGTGTTGAAAAACCACTTTTTGCACTTGTGATAGTGTTGAAAAACCACTTTTGCACTTGTATTAGTGTGGAAAAACCACTTTTCGCACTTGTGTTAGTGTTGAAAAACCACTTTTCGCACTTGTGTTAGTGTTGAAAAACCACTTTTCGCACTTGTGTTGGTGCAGGAAACCACTTTTGCACTTGTATTTGTGTGGAAAAAACACTTTTTGCACTTGTGATAGTGTTGAAAAACCACTTTTCGCACTTGTGTTAGTGTTGAAAAACCACTTTTCGCACTTGTGTTAGTGTTGAAAAACCACTTTTCGAACTTGTGTTGGTGCAGGAAACCACTTTTGCACTTGTATTAGTGTGGAAAAAACACTTTTTGCACTTGTGATAGTGTTGAAAAACCACTTTTCGCACTTGTGTTAGTGTTGAAAAACCACTTTTCGCACTTGTGTTGGTGCAGGAAACCACTTTTGCAATTGTATTAGTGTGGAAAAACCACTTTTCGCACTTGTGTTAGTGTTGAAAAACCACTTTTCGCACTTGTGTTAGTGTTGAAATACCACTTTTCGCACTTGTGTTAGTGTTGAAAAACCACTTTTCGCACTTGTGTTAGTGTTGAAAAACCACTTTTCGCACTTGTGTTGGTGCAGGAAACCACTTTTGCACTTGTATTAGTGTGGGAAAAACACTTTTTGCACTTGTGTTAGTGTTGAAAACCACTTTTCGCACTTGTATTGGTGCAGGAAACCACTTTTGCACTTGTATTAGTGTGGAAAAACCACTTTTCGCACTTGTGTTAGTGTTGAAAAACCACTTTCCGCACTTGTGTTAGTGTTGAAAAACCACTTTTCGCACTTGTGTTGGTGCAGGAAACCACTTTTGCACTTGTATTAGTGTGGAAAAAACCACTTTTCGCACTTGTGTTAGTGTTGAAAAACCACTTTTCGCACTTGTGTTAGTGTTGAAAAACCACTTTTGCACTTGTGTTAGTGTGGAAAAACCACTTTTCGCACTTGTGTTAGTGTTGAAAAACCACTTTTTGCACTTGTGATAGTGTTGAAAAACCACTTTTCGCACTTGTGTTAGTGTTGAAAAACCACTTTTCGCACTTGTGTTGGTGCAGGAAACCACTTTTGCACTTGTATTAGTGTGGAAAAAACACTTTTTGCACTTGTGATAGTGTTGAAAAACCACTTTTTGCACTTGTGATAGTGTTTAAAAACCACTTTTCGCACTTGTGTTAGTGTTGAAAAACCACTTTTCGCACTTGTGGTAGTGTTGAAAAACCACTTTTTGCACTTGTGTTGGTGCAGGAAACCACTTTTGCACTTGTATTAGTGTGGAAAAAACACTTTTTGCACTTGTGATAGTGTTGAAAAACCACTTTTCGCACTTGTGTTAGTGTTGAAAAACCACTTTTTGCACTTGTGATAGTGTTGAAAAACCACTTTTGCACTTGTATTAGTGTGGAAAAACCACTTTTCGCACTTGTGTTAGTGTTGAAAAACCACTTTTTGCACTTGTGATAGTGTTGAAAAACCACTTTTGCACTTGTATTAGTGTGGAAAAACCACTTTTCGCACTTGTGTTAGTGTTGAAAAACCACTTTTCGCACTTGTGTTAGTGTGGAAAAAACATTTTTGCACTTGTGATAGTGTTGAAAAACCACTTTTCGCACTTGTGTTAGTGTTGAAAAACCACTTTTCGCATTTGTGTTGGTGCAGGAAACCACTTTTGCACTTGTATTAGTGTGGAAAAAACACTTTTTGCACTTGTGATAGTGTTGAAAAACCACTTTTCGCACTTGTGTTAGTGTTGAAAAACCACTTTTTGCACTTGTGATAGTGTTGAAAAACCACTTTTGCACTTGTATTAGTGTGGAAAAACCACTTTTCGCACTTGTGTTAGTGTTGAAAAACCACTTTTCGCACTTGTGTTAGTGTGGAAAAAACACTTTTTGCACTTGTGATAGTGTTGAAAAACCACTTTTCGCACTTGTGTTGGTGCAGGAAACCACTTTTGCACTTGTATTAGTGTGGAAAAAACACTTTTTGCACTTGTGATAGTGTTGAAAAACCACTTTTCGCACTTGTGTTAGTGTTGAAAAACCACTTTTCGCACTTGTGTTAGTGTTGAAAAACCACTTTTCGCACTTGTGTTGGTGCAGGAAACCACTTTTGCACTTGTATTAGTGTGGAAAAAACATTTTTGCACTTGTGATAGTGTTGAAAAACCACTTTTTGCACTTGTGTTAGTGTTGAAAAACCACTTTTCGCATTTGTGTTGGTGCAGGAAACCACTTTTGCACTTGTATTAGTGTGGAAAAAACACTTTTTGCACTTGTGATAGTGTTGAAAAACCACTTTTCGCACTTGTTTTAGTGTTGAAAAACCACTTTTTGCACTTGTGATAGTGTTGAAAAACCACTTTTGCACTTGTATTAGTGTGGAAAAACCACTTTTCGCACTTGTGTTAGTGTTGAAAAACCACTTTTCGCACTTGTGTTAGTGTTGAAAAACCACTTTTCGCACTTGTGTTGGTGCAGGAAACCACTTTTGCACTTGTATTTGTGTGGAAAAAACACTTTTTGCACTTGTGATAGTGTTGAAAAACCACTTTTCGCACTTGTGTTAGTGTTGAAAAACCACTTTTCGCACTTGTGTTAGTGTTGAAAAACCACTTTTCGAACTTGTGTTGGTGCAGGAAACCACTTTTGCACTTGTATTAGTGTGGAAAAAACACTTTTTGCACT